>NW_027254504.1:0-32500 GCF_044704955.1 Pristiophorus japonicus
GGGGGAGAGAGAGCGGGGGAGAGAGCGAGCGGGGGGAGAGAGAGCGGGGGAGAGAGAGAGCGGGGGAGAGAGAGAGCGGGGGGTGAGAGAGAGCGGGGGGAGAGATGTCACTCCCCTCCGCTCCCTGTGATGTCACTCCCTGTGATGTCACTGCCCCCCCCCCGCTCCCTGTGATGTCACTCCCTGTGATGTCACCCTCCCCCCCCGCTCCCTGTGATGTCACTCCCCCGCTCCCTGTGATGTCACTCCCCCGCTCCCTGTGATGTCACCCCCCCACGCACCCTGTGATGTCACTCCCCCGCTCCGTGATGTCACTCCCCCCCCCGCTCCCTGTGATGTCACTCCCCCGCTCCCTGTGATGTCATCTCCCCCCCGCTCCCTGTGATGTCACTCCCCCGCTCCCTGTGAAGTCACCTGCCCCCCGCTCCCTGTGATGTCACTCCCCCGCTCCCTGTGATGTCACCCCCCCGCTCCCTGTGATGTCACTCCCCGCTCCCTGTGTTGTCACCCCCCCCGCTCCCTGTGAAGTCACTCCCCCGCTCCCTTTGATGTCACCACCCCCCCGCTCCCTGTGATGTCACTCCCCCGCTCCGTGATGTCACCCCCCCCCGCTCCCTGTGATGTCACTTCCCCGCTCCCTGTGATGTCACCCCCCCCCGCTCCCTGTGAAGTCACCCCTCCCGCTCCGTGATGTCACTCCCCCCCCGCTCCCTGTGATGTCACTCCCCCGCTCCCTGTGATGTCATTCCCCCGCTCCCTGTGATGTCACCCCCCCCCCCGCTCCCTGTGATGTCACTCCCCCGCTCCCTGTGATGTCACCCCCCCCCGCTCCCTGTGATGTCACTCCCCCGCTCCCTGTGATGTCACTCCCCCGCTCCCTGTGATGTCATTCCCCCGCTCCCTGTGATGTCATTCCCCCGCTCCCTGTGATGTCACCCCCCCCCCGCTCCCTGTGATGTCACCCCCCCCGCTCCCTGTGATGTCACTCCCCCGCTCCCTGTGATGTCACTCCCCCGCTCCCTGTGATGTCACTTCCCCGCTCCCTGTGATGTCACCCCCCCCCGCTCCCTGTGATGTCACTCCCCCGCTCCGTGATGTCACCCCCCCCGCTCCCTGTGATGTCACTCCCCCACTCCCTGTGATGTCACCCCCCCCCTCGCTCCCTGTGATGTCACTCCCCCCGCTCCCTGTGTTGTCACCCCCCCGCTTCCTGTGAAGTCACTGGCCCGCTCCCTGTAATGTCACCACCCCCCCCGCTCCCTGTGATGTCACTCCCCCGCTCCCTGTGATGTCACTCCCACGCTCCCTGTGATGTCAATACCCCCGCTCCCTGTGATGTCAATTCCCCCGCTCCCTGTGATGTCACCCCATCCACTCCCTGTGATGTCACTCCCCCGCTCCCTGTGATGTCACTCCCCCGCTCCCTGTGATGTCAATCCCCCCGCTCCCTGTGATGTCACCCCATCCGCTCCCTGTGATGTCACTCCCCCGCTCCCTGTGATGTCACTCCACCGCTCCCTGTGATGTCACTCCCCCGCTCCCTGTGATGTCACTCCCCCGCTCCCTGTGATGTCACTCCCCCGCTCACTGTGTTGTCACCCCCCCGCTCCCTGTGATGTCACTCCCCCGCTCCCTGTGATGTCACCCCCCTCCCGCTCCCTGTGATGTCACTCCCCCGCTCCCTGTGATGTCACCCCCCCCCCGGCTCCCTGTGATGTCACTCCCCCGCTCCCTGTGATGTCACCACCCCCCCCGCTCCCTGTGATGTCATTTCCCCGCTCCCTGTGATGTCACCCCCCCCCCCGGTCCGTGATGTCACTCCCCCGCTCCCTGTGATGTCACTCCGCTCCGCTCCCTGTGATGTCACTCCCCCCCCTGCTCCCTGTGATGTCACTCCCTGTGATGTCACTCCCCCCGCTCCCTGTGATGTCACTCCCTGTGATGCCACTCCCCCGCTCCGTGTGATGTCACCCCCCCCCGCTCCCTGTGATGTCACTCCCCCGCTCCCTGTAATGTCACTCCCCCGCTCCCTGTGATGTCACTCCCCCGCTCCGTGATGTCACTCCCCCACTCCCTGTGATGTCACCCTCCCCCCCGCTCGCTGTGATGTCACTCCCCCGCTCCGTGATGTCACTCCCCCGCTCCCTGTGATGTCACCCCCCCCCGCTCGCTGTGATGTCACTCCCCCGCTCCCTGTGATGTCACCGCCCCCCCGCTCCCTGTGATGTCACTCCCCCGCTCCCTGTGTTGTCACCCACCCGCTCCCTGTGAAGTCACTCCCCCGCTCCCTGTGATGTCACCCACCCCGCTCCCTGTGATGTCACTCCCCCGCTCCCTGTGATGTCACCCCCCCCCTGCTCCCTGTGATGTCACCCCCCCGCTACCTGTGATGTCACTCCCTCGCTCCCTGTGATGTCACTCCCCCGCTCCCTGTGATGTCACCCCCCCCCGCTCCCTGTGATGTCACTCACCCGCTCCCTGTGATGTCACTCCCCCGCTCCCTGTGATGTCACCCCCCCCCCGCTCCCTGTGATGTCACTCCCCCGCTCCCTGTGTTGTCACCCCCCGCTCCCTGTGATGTCACTCCCCCCCCCCGCTCCCTGTGATGTCACTCCCCCGCTCCCTGTGATGTCACTCCCCCGCTCCCTGTGATGTCACCCCCCCCGCTCCCTGTGATGTCACTCCCCCGCTCCGTGATGTCACCCCCCCCCCGCTCCCTGTGATGTCACCCCCCCCCCGCTCCCTGTGATGTCACTCCCCCGCTCCCTGTGATGTCACCCCCCCCCCCGCTCCCTGTGATGTCACTCCCCCGCTCCCTGTTGAAGTCACCCCCCCGGCTCCCTGTGAAGTCATTCCCCCGCTCCCTGTGATGTCACTCCCCCGCTCCCTGTGATGTCACTCCCCCGCTCCCTGTGATGTCACTCCCCCGCTCCCTGTGATGTCACCCCCCCGCTCCCTGTGAAGTCACTCCCCCGCTCCCTGTGATGTCACCCCCCCGCTCCCTGTGATGTCCCCACCCCCCCCCGCTCCCTGTGATGTCACTCCCCCGCTCCCTGTGATGTCACTCCCCCGCTCCCTGTGATGTCACTCCTCCGCTCCCTGTGATGTCACTCCCCCGCTCCCTGTGATGTCACCCTCCCCCCCGCTCCCTGTGATGTCACTTCCCCGCTCCCTGTGATGTCACCCCCCCCCCGCTCCCTGTGATGTCACTCCCCCCGCTCCCTGTGATGTCACTCCCCCGCTCCGTGATGTCACCCCCCCCGCTCCCTGTGATGTCACTCCCCCACTCCCTGTGATGTCACCCCCCCCACTCGCTCCCTGTGATGTCACTCCCCCGCTCCCTATGATGTCACTCCCCCGCTCCCTATGATGTCAATCCCCCCGCTCCCTGTGATGTCACCCCATCCGCTCCCTGTGATGTCACTCCCCCGCTCCCTGTGATGTCACTCCACCGCTCCCTGTGATGTCACTCCCCCGCTCCCTGTGATGTCACCCCCCCCCGCTCCCTGTGATGTCACCCCCCCCCGCTCCCTGTGATGTCACTCCCCCGCTCCCTGTGATGTCACTCCCCCGCTCCCTGTGATGTCACTCCCCCGCTCCCTGTGTTGTCACCCACCCCCGCTCCCTGTGATGTCACTCCCCCGCTCCCTGTGATGTCACCCCCCTCCCGCTCCCTGTGATGTCACTCCCCCGCTCCCTGTGATGTCACCCCCCCCCCGCTCCCTGTGATGTCACTCCCCCGCTCCCTGTGATGTCACCACCCCCCCGCTCCCTGTGATGTCACTTCCCCGCTCCCTGTGATGTCACCCCCCCCCGCTCCCTGTGATGTCACCCCCCCCCCGCTCCCTGTGATGTCACCCCCCCCCCGGTCCGTGATGTCACTCCCCCGCTCCGTGATGTCACTCCGCTCCGCTCCCTGTGATGTCACTCCCCCGCTCCCTGTGATGTCACCACCCCCCCGCTCCCTGTGATGTCACTTCCCCACTCCCTGTGATGTCACCCCCCCCGCTCCCTGTGATGTCACCCCACCCCCCGGTCCGTGATGTCACTCCCCCGCTCCCTGTGATGTCACTCCGCTCCGCTCCCTGTGATGTCACTCCCTGTGATGTCACTCCCTGTGATGTCACTGCCCCCGCTCCCTGTGATGTCACTCCCTGTGATGCCACTCCCCCGCTCCGTGTGATGTCACCCCCCCCCGCTCCCTGTGATGTCACTCCCCCGCTCCCTGTGATGTCACCCTCCCCCCCGCTCGCTGTGATGTCACTCCCCCGATCCGTGATGTCACTCCCCCGCTCCCTGTGATGTCATCCTCCCCCCCGCTCGCTGTGATGTCACTCCCCCGCTCCCTGTGTTGTCACCCACCCGCTCCCTGTGATGTCACCCCCACACGGCTCCCTGTGATGTCACCCCCCCGCTCCCTGTGATGTCACTCCCCCGCTCCCTGTGATGTCACCCCCACACGGCTCCCTGTGATGTCACCCCCCCGCTACCTGTGATGTCACTCCCTCGCTCCCTGTGATGTCACCCCCCCCCGCTCCCTGTGATGTCACCCCCCCCCGCTCCCTGTGATGTCACTCACCCGCTCCCTGTGATGTCACTCCCCCGCTCCCTGTGATGTCACTCCCCCGCTCCCTGTGATGTCACTCCCCCGCTCCCTGTGATGTCACCCCCCCCGCTCCCTGTGATGTCACTCCCCCGCTCCCTGTGTTGTCACCCCCCGCTCCCTGTGAAGTCACTCCCCCGCTCCCTGTGATGTCACCACCTCCCCCCCCCCCGCTCCCTGTGTTGTCACCCCCCCCCGCTCCCTGTGATGTCACTCCCCCGCTCCCTGTGATGTCACCCTCCCCCCCGCTCGCTGTGATGTCACTCCCCCGATCCGTGATGTCACTCCCCCGCTCCCTGTGATGTCATCCTCCCCCCCGCTCGCTGTGATGTCACTCCCCCGCTCCCTGTGTTGTCACCCACCCGCTCCCTGTGATGTCACCCCCACACGGCTCCCTGTGATGTCACCCCCCCGCTCCCTGTGATGTCACTCCCCCGCTCCCTGTGATGTCACCCCCACACGGCTCCCTGTGATGTCACCCCCCCGCTACCTGTGATGTCACTCCCTCGCTCCCTGTGATGTCACCCCCCCCCGCTCCCTGTGATGTCATCCCCCCCCGCTCCCTGTGATGTCACTCACCCGCTCCCTGTGATGTCACTCCCCCGCTCCCTGTGATGTCACTCCCCCGCTCCCTGTGATGTCACTCCCCCGCTCCCTGTGATGTCACCCCCCCCGCTCCCTGTGATGTCACTCCCCCGCTCCCTGTGTTGTCACCCCCCGCTCCCTGTGAAGTCACTCCCCCGCTCCCTGTGATGTCACCACCTCCCCCCCCCCCGCTCCCTGTGATGTCACCACCCCCCCGCTCCGTGATGTCACTCCCCCGCTCCCTGTGATGTCACCCCCCCCCGCTCCCTGTGATGTCACTCCCCCGCTCCCTGTGATGTCACCCCCCCCCGTTCCCTGTGATGTCACCACCCCGCTCCCTGTGATGTCACCCCCCCCGTTCCCTGTGATGTCACCCCCCCCGCTCCCTGTGAAGTCACCCCTCCCGCTCCCTGTGATGTCACTCCCCCCCCCGCTCCCTGTGATGTCACTCCCCCGCTCCCTGTGATGTCACTCCCCCCCGCTCCCTGTGAAGTCACCCCTCCCGCTCCCTGTGATGTCACTCCCCCCCCCGCTCCCTGTGATGTCACTCCCCCGCTCCCTGTGATGTCACTCCCCCGCTCCCTGTGATGTCACCCCCCCGCTCCCTGTGATGTCACTCCCCCGCTCCCTGTGAAGTCACTCCCCCGCTCCCTGTGAAGTCACTCCCCCGCTCCCTGTGATGTCACTCCCCCGCTCCGTGTTGTCACCCCCCCGCTCCCTGTGATGTCACTCCCCCGCTCCCTGTGATGTCACTCCCCCGCTCCCTGTGATGTCACTCCCCCGCTCCCTGTAATGTCCCTCCCCCGCTCCCTGTAATGTCACTCCCCCGCTCCCTGTGATGTCACCCCCCCGCTCCCTGTGATGTCACCACCCCCCCCCGCTCCCTGTGATGTCACTCCCCCGCTCCCTGTGATGTCACTCCCCCGCTCCCTGTGATGTCACTCCTCCGCTCCCTGTGATGTCACACCCCCCCCGCTCCCTGTGATGTCACTCCCCCGCTCCCTGTGATGTCACTCCTCCGCTCCCTGTGATGTCACTCCCCCGCTCCCTGTGATGTCACCCTCCCCCCCGCTCCCTGTGATGTCACTTCCCCGCTCCCTGTGATGTCACCCCCCCCCGCTCCCTGTGATGTCACTCCCCCGCTCCCTGTGATGTCACTCCCCCGCTCCGTGATGTCACCCCCCCCGCTCCCTGTGATGTCACTCCCCCACTCCCTGTGATGTCACCCCCCCCACTCGCTCCCTGTGATGTCACTCCCCCGCTCCCTATGATGTCATTCCCCCGCTCCCTATGATGTCAATCCCCCCGCTCCCTGTGATGTCACCCCATCCGCTCCCTGTGATGTCACTCCCCCGCTCCCTGTGATGTCACTCCACCGCTCCCTGTGATGTCACTCCCCCGCTCCCTGTGATGTCACCCCCCCCCCGCTCCCTGTGATGTCACCCCCCCCCCGCTCCGTGATGTCACCCCCCCCCCGCTCCCTGTGATGTCACTCCCCCGCTCCCTGTGATGTCACTCCCCCGCTCACTGTGATGTCACTCCCCCGCTCCCTGTGATGTCACTCCCCCGCTCCCTGTGTTGTCACCCACCCCCGCTCCCTGTGATGTCACTCCCCCGCTCCCTGTGATGTCACCCCCCTCCCGCTCCCTGTGATGTCACTCCCCCGCTCCCTGTGATGTCACCCCCCCGCGCTCCCTGTGATGTCACTCCCCCGCTCCCTGTGATGTCACCACCCCCCCGCTCCCTGTGATGTCACTTCCCCGCTCCCTGTGATGTCATCCCCCCCCCCGCTCCCTGTGATGTCACCCCCCCCCGGTCCGTGATGTCACTCCCCCGCTCCCTGTGATGTCACTCCGCTCCGCTCCCTGTGATGTCACTCCCCCGCTCCCTGTGATGTCACCACCCCCCCGCTCCCTGTGATGTCACTTCCCCGCTCCCTGTGATGTCACCCCCCCCCCCCCGCTCCCTGTGATGTCACCCCCCCCCCCCCGGTCCGTGATGTCACTCCCCCGCTCCCTGTGATGTCACTCCGCTCCGCTCCCTGTGATGTCACTCCCTGTGATGTCACTCCCCCCCTGCTCCCTGTGATGTCACTCCCTGTGATGTCACTCCCTGTGATGTCACTCCCCCCGCTCCCTGTGATGTCACTCCCTGTGATGCCACTCCCCCGCTCCGTGTGATGTCACCCCCCCCGCTCCCTGTGATGTCACTCCCCTGCTCCGTGATGTCACCCTCCCCCCCCGCTCGCTGTGATGTCACTCCCCCGCTCCGTGATGTCACTCCCCCGCTCCCTGTGATGTCACCCTCCCCCCCGCTCGCTGTGATGTCACTCCCCCGCTCCCTGTGTTGTCACCCACCCGCTCCCTGTGAAGTCAATCCCCCCGCTCCCTGTGATGTCACCCCCCCCGCTCCCTGTGATGTCACCCCCACCCGGCTCCCTGTGATGTCACCCCCCCCGCTACCTGTGATGTCACTCCCTCGCTCCCTGTGATGTCACCCCCCCGCTCCCTGTGATGTCACTCCCCGCTCCCTGTGATGTCACTGCCCCGCTCCCTGTGATGTCACCCCCCCCCCGCTCCCTGTGATGTCACTCCCCCGCTCCCTGTGATGTCACCCCCACCCGGCTCCCTATGATGTCACCCCCCCCGCTACCTGTGATGTCACTCCCTCGCTCCCTGTGATGTCACCCCCCCGCTCCCTGTGATGTCACTCCCCGCTCCCTGTGATGTCACTGCCCCGCTCCCTGTGATGTCAACCCCCCCGCTCCCTGTGATGTCAACCCCCCCGCTCCCTGCGATGTCACTCCCCCGCTCCCTGTGATGTCACCCCCACCCCACGCTCCCTGTGATGTCACTCCCCTGCTCCCTGTGATGTCGCTGCCCTGCTCCCTGTGATGTCACCCCCCCCGCTCCCTGTGATGTCACCCCCCGCTCCCTGTGATGTCACTGCCCCGCTCCCTGTGATGTCAACCCCCCCGCTCCCTGCGATGTCACTCCCCCGCTCCCTGTGATGTCACCCCCACCCCACGCTCCCTGTGATGTCACTCCCCCGCTCCCTGTGATGTCACCCACCCCCCCCGCTCCCTGTGATGTCACTCCCTGGATGTCACTCCCCCACTCCCTGTGATGTCACCTCCCCGCTCCCTGTGATGTCACCCCCCCTCGCTCCCTGTGATGTCACTCCCTGTGATGTCACTCCCCCGCTCCCTGTGATGTCACTCCCCCGCTCCCTGTGATGTCACCCCCCCCGCTCCCTGTGATGTCACTCCCCCGCTCCGTGATGTCACTCCCCCCCCCGCTCCCTGTGATGTCACTCCCCCCGCTCCGTGATGTCACTCCCCCCCGCTCCCTCTGATGTCACTCCCTGTGATGTCACTCCCCCCGCTCCCTCTGATGTCACTCCCTGTGATGTCACACCCCCCCCCGCTCCCTGTGATGTCACTCCCCCCGCTCCCCGTGATGTCACTCCCCCCGCTCCGTGATGTCACTTGCCCCCACTCCGTGATGTCACTGCCCCCGCTCCCTGTGATGTCACTCCCCCGCTCCGTGATGTCACTCCCCCCTCTCCCTGTGATGTCACTCCCCCGCTCCCTGTGATGTCACTGCCCCGCTCCCTGTGATGTCACTCTCCCGCTCACTGTGATGTCACCACACCCCCCCGCTCCCTGTGATGTCACTCCTCCGCTCCCTGTGATGTCACTCCCCCGCTCCCTGTGTTGTCACCCACCCGCTCCCTGTGTTGTCACCCCCCCCGCTCCCTGTGATGTCACTCCCCCGCTCCCTGTGATGTCACCCCCACCCGGCTCCCTGTGATGTCACCCCCCCGCTACCTGTGATGTCACTCCCTCGCTCCCTGTGATGTCACCCCCCCCCGCTCCCTGTGATGTCACTCCCCCGCTCCCTGTGATGTCACTCCCCCGCTCCCTGTGATGTCACCCCCCCCGCTCCCTGTGATGTCACTCCCCCGCTCCCTGTGATGTCACTCCCCCGCTCCCTGTGTTGTCACCCCCCCCCGCTCCCTGTGATGTCACTCCCCCGCTCCCTGTGATGTCACCCCCCCCGATCCCTGTGATGTCACTCCCCCGCTCCCTGTGATGTCACTCGCCCGCTCCCTGTGATGTCACTCCCCCGCTCCCTGTGATGTCACCCCCCCGCTACCTGTGATGTCACTCCCCCGCTCCCTGTGATGTCACCCCCCCCCGCTCCCTGTGATGTCACTCCCCCGCTCCCTGTGATGTCACTCCCCCGCTCCCTGTGATGTCACTCCCCCGCTCCCTGTGATGTCACTCCTCCGCTAATGTGATGTCACTCCCCCCCGCTCCCTGTGATGTCACTCCCCCGCTCCCTGTGATGTCACCCCCCCCCCGCTCCCTGTGATGTCACCCCCCGCCCGCTCCCTGTGATGTCACTCCCCCGCTCCCTGTGATGTCACTCCCCCGCTCCCTGTGATGTCACTCCCCCCGCTCCCTGTGATGTCACTCACCCGCTCTCTGTGATGTCACTCCCCCCTCTCCCTGTGATGTCACTCCCCCGCTCACTGTGATGTCACCACACCCCCCCCCGCTCCATGTGATGTCACTCCTCCGCTCCCTGTGATGTCACTCCCCCGCTCCCTGTGATGTCACTCCCCCGCTCCCTGTGATGTCACCCCCCCCGCTCCCTGTGATGTCACCCCCCCGCTCCGTGATGTCACTCCCCCCGCTCCCTGTGATGTCACTGCCCCACTCCCTGTGATGTCACTCTCCCGCTCCGTGATGTCACCACACCCCCCGCTCCCTGTGATGTCACTCCCCCGCTCCCTGTGATGTCACTCCCCCGCTCCCTGTGATGTCGCTGCCCTGCTCCCTGTGATGTCACCCCCCCCCGCTCCCTGTGATGTCACCCCCCGCTCCCTGTGATGTCACTGCCCCGCTCCCTGTGATGTCAACCCCCCCGCTCCCTGCGATGTCACTCCCCCGCTCCCTGTGATGTCACCCCCACCCCACGCTCCCTGTGATGTCACTCCCCCGCTCCCTGTGATGTCACCCCCCCCCCCGCTCCCTGTGATGTCACTCCCTGGATGTCACTCCCCCGCTCCCTGTGATGTCACTCCCTGTGATGTCACCCCCCCGCTCCCTGTGATGTCACCCCCCCTCGCTCCCTGTGATGTCACTCCCTGTGATGTCACTCCCCCGCTCCCTGTGATGTCACTCCCCCGCTCCCTGTGATGTCACCCCCCCCGCTCCCTGTGATGTCACTCCCCCGCTCCGTGATGTCACTCCCCCCCCGCTCCCTGTGATGTCACTCCCCCCCGCTCCCTCTGATGTCACTCCCTGTGATGTCACTCCCCCCGCTCCCTCTGATGTCACTCCCTGTGATGTCACACCCCCCCCCGCTCCCTGTGATGTCACTCCCCCCGCTCCCCGTGATGTCACTCCCCCCGCTCCGTGATGTCACTTGCCCCCGCTCCGTGATGTCACTGCCCCCGCTCCCTGTGATGTCACTCCCCCGCTCCGTGATGTCACTCCCCCCTCTCCCTGTGATGTCACTCCCCCGCTCCCTGTGATGTCACTGCCCCGCTACCTGTGATGTCACTCTCCCGCTCACTGTGATGTCACCCCCACCCCACGCTCCCTGTGATGTCACTCCCCCGCTCCCTGTGATGTCACCCCCCCCCGCTCCCTGTGATGTCACTCCCTGTGATGTCACCCCCCCGCTCCCTGTGATGTCACCCCCCCTCGCTCCCTGTGATGTCACTCCCTGTGATGTCACTCCCCCGCTCCCTGTGATGTCACTCCCCCGCTCCCTGTGATGTCACCCCCCCCGCTCCCTGTGATGTCACTCCCCCGCTCCGTGATGTCACTCCCCCCCCCCGCTCCCTGTGATGTCACTCCCCCCGCTCCGTGATGTCACTCCCCCCGCTCCCTCTGATGTCACTCCCTGTGATGTCACTCCCCCCGCTCCCTCTGATGTCACTCCCTGTGATGTCACACCCCCCCCCGCTCCCTGTGATGTCACTCCCCCGCTCCCTGTGATGTCACTCCCCCGCTCCCTGTGATGTCACTCCCCCCGCTCCCTGTGATGTCACTCACCCGCTCTCTGTGATGTCACTCCCCCCCGCTCCCTGTGATGTCACTCCCCCGCTCCCTGAGATGTCACCCCCCCGCTCCGTGATGTCACTCCCCCGCTCCCTGTGATGTCACCCCCCTCCGCTCCCTGTGATGTCACTCCCCCCGCTCCCTGTGATGTCACTCCCCCCGCTCCCTGTGATGTCACTCCCCCCGCTCCCTGTGATGTCACCCCCCCCCCCCCGCTCCCTGTGATGTCACTCCCACGCTCCCTGTGATGTCACTCCCCCGCTCCCTGTGATGTCACTCCCCCGCTCCCTGTGATGTCACCCCCCCTCGCTCCCTGTGATGTCACACACCCGCTCCCTGTGATGTCACCCCCCCCCGCTCCCTGTGATGTCACTCCCCCGCTCCCTGTGATGTCACCCCCCCGCTCCCTGTGATGTCACTCCCCCGCTCCCTGTGATGTCACTCCCCCGCTCCCTGTGATGTCACTCCCCCGCTCCCTGTGATGTCACTCCCTGTGATGTCACCCCCCCGCTCCCTGTGATGTCACTCCCTGTGATGTCACTCCCCCCGCTCCCCGTGATGTCACTCCCCCCGCTCCGTGATGTCACTCCCCCCGCTCCGTGATGTCACTGCCCCCGCTCCCTGTGATGTCACTCCCCCGCTCCGTGATGTCACTCCCCCCTCTCCCTGTGATGTCACTCCCCCGCTCCCTGTGATGTCACTGCCCCGCTCCCTGTGATGTCACTCCCCCGCTCCCTGTGATGTCACCCCCCCCCCCGCTCCCTGTGATGTCACCCCCCCGCTCCGTGATGTCACTCCCCCCGCTCCCTGTGATGTCACTGCCCCACTCCCTGTGATGTCACTCTCCCGCTCCGTGATGTCACCACACCCCCCGCTCCCTGTGATGTCACTCCCCCGCTCCCTGTGATGTCACTCCCCCGCTCCCTGTGATGTCGCTGCCCTGCTCCCTGTGATGTCACCCCCCCCCCCGCTCCCTGTGATGTCACCCCCCGCTCCCTGTGATGTCACTGCCCCGCTCCCTGTGATGTCAACCCCCCCGCTCCCTGCGATGTCACTCCCCCGCTCCCTGTGATGTCACCCCCACCCCACGCTCCCTGTGATGTCACTCCCCCGCTCCCTGTGATGTCACCCCCCCCCTGCTCCCTGTGATGTCACTCCCTGGATGTCACTCCCCCGCTCCCTGTGATGTCACTCCCTGTGATGTCACCCCCCCGCTCCCTGTGATGTCACCCCCCCTCGCTCCCTGTGATGTCACTCCCTGTGATGTCACTCCCCCGCTCCCTGTGATGTCACTCCCCCGCTCCGTGATGTCACCCCCCCGCTCCCTGTGATGTCACTCCCCCGCTCCGTGATGTCACTCCCCCCCCCCCGCTCCCTGTGATGTCACTCCCCCCGCTCCGTGATGTCACTCCCCCCCGCTCCCTCTGATGTCACTCCCTGTGATGTCACTCCCCCCGCTCCCTCTGATGTCACTCCCTGTGATGTCACACCCCCCCCGCTCCCTGTGATGTCACTCCCCCGCTCCCTGTGATGTCACCCCCCCCGCTCCCTGTGATGTCACTCCCTGTGATGTCACCCCCCCGCTCCATGTGATGTCACTCCCCCGCTCCCTGTGATGTCACTCCCCCCCCCCCCGCTTCCTGTGATGTCACTCCCCCGCTCCCTGTGATGTCACTCCCCCGCTCCCCTCCCTGTGATGTCACTCCCCCGCTCCCTGTAATGTCCCTCCCCCGCTCCCTGTAATGTCACTCCCCCGCTCCCTGTGATGTCACTCCCCCGCTCCCTGTGATGTCACCCCCCCGCTCCCTGTGATGTCACTCCCTGTGATGTCACTCCCCCGCTCCCTGTGATGTCACCCCCCCGCTCCCTGTGATGTCACTCCCTGTGATGTCACCCCCCCGCTCCCTGTGATGTCACTCCCTGTGATGTCACTCCCCCCGCTCCCCGTGATGTCACTCCCCCCGCTCCGTGATGTCACTCCCCCCGCTCCGTGATGTCACTGCCCCCGCTCCCTGTGATGTCACTCCCCCGCTCCGTGATGTCACTCCCCCCTCTCCCTGTGATGTCACTCCCCCGCTCCCTGTGATGTCATAGAAACATAGAAACATAGAAACATAGAAACATAGAAACATAGAAAATAGGTGCAGGAGCAGGCCATTCAGCCCTTCTAGCCTGCACCGCCATTCAATGAGTTCATGGCTGAACATGAAACTTCAGTACCCCCTTCCTGCTTTCTCGCCATAACCCTTGATCCCCCGAGTAGTAAGGACTTCATCTAACTCCCTTTTGAATATATTTAGTGAATTGGCCTCAACTACTTTCTGTGGTAGAGAATTCCACAGGTTCACCACTCTCTGGGTGAAGAAGTTTCTCCTCATCTCGGTCCTAAATGGCTTACCCCTTATCCTCAGACTGTGACCCCTGGTTATGGACTTCCCCAACATTGGGAACATTCTTTCTGCATCTAACCTGTCTAAACCCGTCAGAATTTTAAACGTTTCTATGAGGTCCCCTCTCATTCTTCTGAACTCCAGTGAATACAAGCCCAATTGATCCAATCTTTCTTGATAGGTCAGTCCCGCCATCCCGGGAATCAGTCTGGTGAACCTTCGCTGCACTCCCTCAATAGCAAGAATGTCCTTCCTCAAGTTAGGAGACCAAAACTGTACACAATACTCCAGGTGTGGCCTCACCAAGGCCCTGTATAACTGTAGCAACACCTCCCTGCCCCTGTATTCAAATCCCCTCGCTATGAAGGCCAACATGCCATTTGCTTTCTTAACCGCCTGCTGTACCTGCATGCCAACCTTCAATGACTGATGTACCATGACACCCAGGTCTCGTTGCACCTTCCCTTTTCCTAATCTGTCACCATTCAGATAATAGTCTGTCTCTCTGTTTTTACCACCAAAGTGGATAACCTCACATTTATCCACATTATACTTCATCTGCCATGCATTTGCCCACTCACCTAACCTATCCAAGTCACTCTGCAGCCTAATAGCATCCTCCTCGCAGCTCACACTGCCACCCAACTTAGTATCATCCGCAAATTTGGAGATACTGCATTTAATCCCCTCGTCTAAATCATTAATGTACAATGTAAACAGCTGGGGCCCCAGCACAGAACCTTGCGGCACTCCACTAGTCACTGCCTGCCATTCTGAAAAGTACCCGTTTACTCCTACTCTTTGCTTCCTGTCACTCCACTAGTCACTGCCCCGCTCCCTGTGATGTCACTCCCCCGCTCCCTGTGATGTCACCCCCCCCCCCGCTCCCTGTGATGTCACCCCCCCCCGCTCCGTGATGTCACTCCCCCCGCTCCCTGTGATGTCACTGCCCCACTCCCTGTGATGTCACTCTCCCGCTCCGTGATGTCACCACAACCCCCGCTTCCTGTGATGTCACTCCCCCGCTCCCTGTGATGTCACTCCCCCGCTCCCTGTGATGTCACTCCCCCGCTCCCTGTGATGTCACTCCCTGTGATGTCACCCCCCCGCTCCCTGTGATGTCACTCCCTGTGATGTCACTCCCCCCGCTCCCCGTGATGTCACTCCCCCCGCTCCGTGATGTCACTCCCCCCGCTCCGTGATGTCACTGCCCCCGCTCCCTGTGATGTCACTCCCCCGCTCCGTGATGTCACTCCCCCCTCTCCCTGTGATGTCACTCCCCCGCTCCCTGTGATGTCACTGCCCCGCTCCCTGTGATGTCACTCCCCCGCTCCCTGTGATGTCACCCCCCCCCCGCTCCCTGTGATGTCACCCCCCCGCTCCGTGATGTCACTCCCCCCGCTCCCTGTGATGTCACTGCCCCACTCCCTGTGATGTCACTCTCCCGCTCCGTGATGTCACCACACCCCCCGCTCCCTGTGATGTCACTCCCCCGCTCCCTGTGATGTCACTCCCCCGCTCCCTGTGATGTCGCTGCCCTGCTCCCTGTGATGTCACCCCCCCCCCCCGCTCCCTGTGATGTCACCCCCCGCTCCCTGTGATGTCACTGCCCCGCTCCCTGTGATGTCAACCCCCCCGCTCCCTGCGATGTCACTCCCCCGCTCCCTGTGATGTCACCCCCACCCCACGCTCCCTGTGATGTCACTCCCCCGCTCCCTGTGATGTCACCCCCCCCCTGCTCCCTGTGATGTCACTCCCTGGATGTCACTCCCCCGCTCCCTGTGATGTCACTCCCTGTGATGTCACCCCCCCGCTCCCTGTGATGTCACCCCCCCTCGCTCCCTGTGATGTCACTCCCTGTGATGTCACTCCCCCGCTCCCTGTGATGTCACTCCCCCGCTCCCTGTGATGTCACCCCCCCGCTCCCTGTGATGTCACTCCCCCGCTCCGTGATGTCACTCCCCCCCCCCGCTCCCTGTGATGTCACTCCCCCCGCTCCGTGATGTCACTCCCCCCCGCTCCCTCTGATGTCACTCCCTGTGATGTCACTCCCCCCGCTCCCTCTGATGTCACTCCCTGTGATGTCACACCCCCCCCGCTCCCTGTGATGTCACTCCCCCGCTCCCTGTGATGTCACCCCCCCGCTCCCTGTGATGTCACTCCCTGTGATGTCACCCCCCCGCTCCATGTGATGTCACTCCCCCGCTCCCTGTGATGTCACTCCCCCCCCCCCCGCTTCCTGTGATGTCACTCCCCCGCTCCCTGTGATGTCACTCCCCCGCTCCCCTCCCTGTGATGTCACTCCCCCGCTCCCTGTAATGTCCCTCCCCCGCTCCCTGTAATGTCACTCCCCCGCTCCCTGTGATGTCACTCCCCCGCTCCCTGTGATGTCACCCCCCCGCTCCCTGTGATGTCACTCCCTGTGATGTCACTCCCCCGCTCCCTGTGATGTCACCCCCCCGCTCCCTGTGATGTCACTCCCTGTGATGTCACCCCCCCGCTCCCTGTGATGTCACCCCCCGCTCCCTGTGATGTCACTGCCCCGCTCCCTGTGATGTCAACCCCCCCGCTCCCTGCGATGTCACTCCCCCGCTCCCTGTGATGTCACCCCCACCCCACGCTCCCTGTGATGTCACTCCCCCGCTCCCTGTGATGTCACCCCCCCCCGCTCCCTGTGATGTCACTCCCTGGATGTCATTCCCCCGCTCCCTGTGATGTCACTCCCTGTGATGTCACCCCCCGCTCCCTGTGATGTCACCCCCCCTCGCTCCCTGTGATGTCACTCCCTGTGATGTCACTCCCTCGCTCCCTGTGATGTCACTCCCCCGCTCCCTGTGATGTCACCCCCCCGCTCCCTGTGATGTCACTCCCCCGCTCCGTGATGTCACTCCCCCCCCGCTCCCTGTGATGTCACTCCCCCCGCTCCGTGATGTCACTCCCCCCCGCTCCCTCTGATGTCACTCCCTGTGATGTCACTCCCCCCGCTCCCTCTGATGTCACTCCCTGTGATGTCACACACCCCCCCGCTCCCTGTGATGTCACTCCCCCGCTCCCTGTGATGTCACCCCCCCGCTCCCTGTGATGTCAATCCCCCGCTCCGTGATGTCACTCCCCCCCCCCGCTTCCTGTGATGTCACTCCCCCGCTCCCTGTGATGTCACTCCCCCGCTCCCCTCCCTGTGATGTCACTCCCCCGCTCCCTGTAATGTCACTCCCCCGCTCCCTGTAATGTCACTCCCCCCGCTCCCTGTAATGTCACTCCCCCCGCTCCCTGTGATGTCACCCCCCCCCCCGCTCCCTGTGATGTCACTCCCTGTGATGTCACCCCCCCGCTCCTTGTAATGTCACTCCCCCGCTCCCTGTGATGTCACTCCCCCGCTCCCTGTGATGTCACCCCCCCCGCTCCCTGTGATGTCACCCCCCCCGCTCCCTGTGATGTCACTCCCTGTGATGTCACTCCCCCGCTCCCTGTGATGTCACCCCCCCGCTCCCTGTGATGTCACTCCCTGTGATGTCACCCCCCCGCTCCATGTGATGTCACTCCCCCGCTCCCTGTGATGTCACTCCCCCGCTCCCTGTGATGTCACCCCCCCCGCTCCCTGTGATGTCACTCCCTGTGATGTCACTCCCCCGCTCCCTGTGATGTCACCACCCCCCCCGCTCCCTGTGATGTCACCACCCCCCCCCGCTCCCTGTGATGTCACCCCCCCGCTCCCTGTGATGTCACTCCCTGTGATGTCACTCCCCCGCTCCCTGTGATGTCACCACCCCCCCCCCCGCTCCCTGTGATGTCACCACCCCCCCCGCTCCCAGTGATGTCACCACCCCCCCCGCTCCCTGTGATGTCACCACCCCCCCCGCTCCCTGTGATGTCACTCCCTGTGATGTCACTCCCCCGCTCCCTGTGAAGTCACCTCCCCCCCCGCTCCCTGTGATGTCACCACCCCCCCGCTCCCTGTGATGTCACCACCCACCCCCCCGCTCCCTGTGATGTCACCACCCCCCCGCTCCCTGTGATGTCACCACCCCCCCCCGCTCCCTGTGATGTCACCACCCCCCCCCGCTCCCTGTGATGTCACCACCCCCCCCCCCGCTCCCTGTGATGTCACTCCCCCGCTCCCTGTGATTTCACCACCCCCCCCCCGCTCCCTGTGATGTCACCACCCCCCCCCGTTCCCAGTGATGTCACCACCCCCCCCCCGCTCCCAGTGATGTCACCACCCCCCCCCCCCGCTCCCTGTGAGGTCACCACCCCCCCCCGCTCCCTGTGATGTCACCACCCCCCCCCCCGCTCCCTGTGATGTCACTCCCCCGCTCCCTGTGATGTCACTCTACCCCCCCCCCCCCCCCCGCTCCCTGTGATGTCACCACCCCCCCCCCCCGCTCCCTGTGATGTCACTCCCCCGCTCCCTGTGATGTCACCACCCCCCCCCCCGCTCCCTGTGATGTCACTCCCTGTGATGTCACTCCCCCGCTCCCTGTGATGTCACCACTCCCCCCCCGCTCCCTGTGATGTCACCACCCCCCCCCCCCGCTCCCTGTGATGTCACCACTCCCCCCCCCCGCTCCCTGTGATGTCACTCCCCCGCTCCCTGTGATGTCACCACCCCGCTCCCTGTGATGTCACTCCCCCGCTCCCTGTGATGTCACTCCCCCGCTCCCTGTGATGTCACTCCCCCGCTCCCTGTGATGTCACCACCCCGCTCCCTGTGATGTCACTCCCCCGCTCCCTGTGATGTCACCTCCCCCCCGCTCCGTGTGATGTCACCCCCCCCCCGCTCCCTGTGATGTCACTCCCCCGCTCCCTGTAATGTCACTCCCCCGCTCCCTGTGATGTCACCGCCCCCCCGCTCCCTGTGATGTCACTCCCTGTGATGTCACCACTCCCCCGCTCCCTGTGATGTCACTCCCTGTGATGTCACCACCCCCCCCCGCTCCCTGTGATGTCACTCCCTGTGATGTCACCACTCCCCCCCCGCTCCCTGTGATGTCACTCCCTGTGATGTCACCACCCCCCACACACACACAGCTGTCTCTCTGTCTCTCACCTGCTCTCCGCATCTGCCGCCATGTTCCGCGGCCCCGGCCCCGAGCGGTGCAGCACCAGGCGCGGGACAGCGGTGCTCCCGGATCGCGCTCCGCCCGGAGCCCGGACAAAGGTTCCGCCGCCGCCGTCCCCCCCTTCGGGCCCTGTGATTGGCTGCTGCTGTCCCCGCCCATCAGCAGCGCGCCCTGTGATTGGCTGCTGCGGCTGTCAGTCGGCGGGTAGCCGGGGCCCGCCCCCCGGTTGCTATGGCGGCGCTGGGCCCTGTGCCGCTGGAGGACGCGCTGCGGCCTGGAGCTGGGCGGTGAGCGGTGAGTGAGGGGGCCCGGGGCTTGTCGAGGGTCAGGGAGGCGGCTGGGCCTGTCCCAGGGGCCAGTGGCCTGTCCCAGGGGTCACCGGCCTGTCCCAGGGGTCACCGGCCAGTCCCAGGGGTCACCGGCCTATCCCAGGGGTCACCGGCCTGTCCCAGGGGTCAGTGGCCTGTTCCATGGGTCAGTGGCCTGTCCCAGGGATCAGTGGCCTGTCCCAGGGGTCACTGGCCTGTCCCAGGGATCAGTGGCCTGTCCCAGGGGTCACTGGCCTATCCCAGGGATCAGTGGCCTATCCCAGGGATCAGTGGCCTGTCCCAGGGGTCACTGGCCTGTCCCAGGGATCAGTGGCCTGTCCCAGGGGTCACTGGCCTGTCCCAGGGGTCACTGGCCTGTCCCAGGGATCAGTGGCCTGTCCCAGGGGTCACTGGCCTGTCCCAGGGATCAGTGGCCTGTCCCAGGGGTCACTGGCCTGTCCCAGGGATCAGTGGCCTATCCCAGGGGTCAGTGGCCTATCCCAGGGATCAGTGGCCTATCCCAGGGGTCACTGGCCTGTCCCAGGGATCAGTGGCCTGTCCCAGGGGTCACTGGCCTATCCCAGGGATCAGTGGCCTATCCCAGGGATCAGTGGCCTGTCCCAGGGGTCACTGGCCTGTCCCAGGGATCAGTGGCCTGTCCCAGGGGTCACTGGCCTATCCCAGGGATCAGTGGCCTGTCCCAGGGATCAGTGGCCTATCCCAGGGGTCAGTGGCCTATCCCAGGGATCACTGGCCTATCCCAGGGATCAGTGGTCTGTTCCAGGGGTCACCGGCCTGTCCCAGGGATCAGTGGCCAGTCCCAGGGGTCACCGGCTTATCCCAGGGGTCATCGGCCTATTCCAGGGATCAGTGGCCTATCCCAGGGATCAGTGGCCAGTCCCAGAGGTCACCGGCCTATCCCAGGGGTCACCGGCCTATCCCAGGGATCAGTGGCCTATCCCAGGGGTCAGTGGCCTATCCCAGGGATCAGTGGTCTGTTCCAGGGGTCACCGGCCTATCCCAGTGGTCAGTGGCCTATCCCAGGTGTCAGTGGCCAGTCCCAGGGGTCACTGGCCTATCCCAGGGGTCACTGGCCTATCCCAGGGATCAGTGGCCTGTCCCAGGGGTCACCGGCCTATCCCAGGGATCAGTGGCCTATCTCAGGGGTCAGTGGCCTGTTCCAGGGGTCACCGGCCTATCCCAGGGATCAGTGGCCTATCCCAGGGATCAGTGGCCTATCCCAGGGATCAGTGGTCTGTTCCAGGGGTCACTGGCCTATCCCAGGGATCAGTGGCCTGTTCCAGGGGTCACCGGCCTATCCCAGGGGTCAGTGGCCTATCCCAGGGATCAGTGGCCTATCCCAGGGATCAGTGGCCTATCCCAGGGATCAGTGGCCTATCTCAGGGGTCAGTGGCCTGTTCCAGGGGTCACCGGCCTATCCCAGGGATCAGTGGCCTATCCCAGGGGTCAGTGGCCTATCCCAGGGATCAGTGGTCTGTTCCAGGGGTCACCGGCCTATCCCAGGGATCAGTGGTCTGTTCCAGGGGTCACCGGCCTATCCCAGGGATCAGTGGCCTATCCCAGGGATCAGTGGCCTATCTCAGGGGTCAGTGGCCTGTTCCAGGGGTCACCGGCCTATCCCAGGGGTCACCGGCCTATCCCAGGGGTCACCGGCCTATCCCAGGGGTCAGTGGCCTATCCCAGGGGTCAGTGGCCAGTCCCAGGGGTTACCAGCCTATCCCAGAGGTCACCGGCCTATCCCAGGGATCAGTGGCCTATCCCAGGGATCAGTGGCCAGTCCCAGGGGTCACCGGCTTATCCCAGGGGTCATCGGCCTATCCCAGGGATCAGTGGCCAGTCCCAGGGGTCACCGGCCTATCCCAGGGGTCACCGGCCTATCCCAGGGGTCACCGGCCTATCCCAGGGATCAGTGGCCTATCCCAGGGATCAGTGGCCTATCCCAGGGGTCACCGGCCTATCCCAGGGATCAGTGGCCTGTAAAAGGGGTCACCGGCCTGTCCCAGAGGTCACCGGCCTATCCCAGGGATCAGTGGCCAGTCCCAGGGGTCACCGGCCTATCCCAGAGGTCACCGGCCTATCCCAGGGATCAGTGGCCTATCACAGGGGTCACCGGCCAATCCCAGAGGTCACCGGCCTGTCCCAGGGATCAGTGGCCTATCCCAGGGGTCAGTGGCCTATCCCAGGGGTCACCGGCCTATCCCAGGGATCAGTGGCCTATCCCAGGGGTCACCGGCCTATCCCAGGGGTCAGTGGCCTATCCCTGGGGTCACCAGCCAATCCCAGAGGTCACCGGCCTGTCCCAGGGATCAGTGGCCTATCCCAGGGGTCAGTGGCCTATCCCAGGGGTCACCGGCCTATCCCAGGGGTCAGTGGCCTATACCTGGGGTCAGTGGCCAGTCCCAGGGGTCACCGGCCTGTCCCAGGGGTCACCGGCCTGTCCCAGGGGTCAGTGGCCTGTCCCAGGGGTCAGTGGCCTGTCCCAGGGGTCAGTGGCCTGTCCCAGGGGTCACCGGCCTGTCCCAGGGGTCAGTGGCCTGTCCCAGGGGTCAGTGGCCTGTCCCAGGGGTCATTTGCCTGTCCCAGGGGTCATTTGCCTGTCCCAGGGGTCACTGGCCTGTCCCAGGGGTCACCGGCCTGTCCCAAGGGTCACCGGCCTGTCCCAGGGGTCAGTGGCCTATCCCAGGGGTCACCGGCCTATCCCAGGGCTCACCGGCCAATCCCAGGGGTCAGTGGCCTATCCCAGGGGTCACCGGCCAATCCCAGGGGTCACCGGTCTATCCCAGGGCTCACCGGCCAGTCCCAGGGGTCACCGGCCTGTCCCAGGGGTCACCGGCCAATCCCAGGGGTCACCGGCCTATCCCAGGGGTCACGGGCCAATCTCAGGGGCTCAGTGGCCAATCCCAGGGGTCATTGGTCAACCCCAGGTCTGGCAGGGTGCAGGGTTAATTGTATCTGCATGTCCTGCCCCCACCCATTGGAGAATAATGGAGGGATTTGCGGGCTGATTAACAGTCTGGCGGGGTGACATATTCATTGTTTTTTTTTAAATCTGCGGGTTCTTCCCGTGGAGTGAAGTGGTCCCGTGGCCAATCTCAGGTGCTCATTGGTCAACCCCAGGCGTCACCAGCCAAGCTCAGGAGGTCAGTGACCAATCTAAGGGGTCAACGGCCAATCCTGGAGTTCGTCAGCCAATCCAAGGGGTTATTGACTGGTCCGGGGGCGGGGGGGTCACGAACCACCGCCAACCTCACACTATTCTCTCCACGGGAAGAACCTGCAGAGACAAAGAAAGACAGACTTGCATTTATATGGCGCCTTTCACGACCACCGGACGCCTCCAAAGTGCTTTACAGCCAATGAAGTACTTTTGGAGTGTGGTCACTGTTGCAATGTGGGAAACGCCAATTTGCGCACAGCAAGCTCCCACACACAGCACTGTGATAATGGCCAGATAATCTCTTTTAGTGATGTTGATTGAAGGATAAATATTGGCCCCAGGACACCGGGGAGAACTCCCCCCCCCCCACCTCCCTCCCCCCCCCCCCCCCTCCCCCTCTCCCCACCCCTCCCCCCACCCCTCGCCCTCTTCCCCCCCCCCTCTCCCTCTCCCCCCCTCCCCCTCTCCCCCCCCTCCCCCCTCCCTCCCCCACCCCTCCTCCCTCCCCCACCCCTCCCCCTCTCCCACCCCTCCCCCCCCACCCCTCCCCCTCTCCCCACCCCTCACCCTCTCCCCACCCCTCGCCCTCTCCCCCCCCACCCCTCCCCCCCTCCCTCCCCCACCCCTCCCCCCCTCCCTCCCCCACCCCTCCACCCCTCCCTCCCCCAGCCCTCCCTCCCCCACCCCTCCCCCCCTCCCTCCCCCACCTCTCCCCACCCCTCCCCCTCTCCCTACTCCTCGCCCTCTCCCCCCCCCTCTCCCTCTCCCCCCCCCTCTCCCTCTCCCCCCCCCTCTCCCTCTCCCCACCCTCTCCCCCTCCCTCCCTCCCCTCCCTCCCTCCCCCCCCCGCTCCCTGCAAATCCCTCGGGGTGGGGGAGGAAGTGCAGAAACAGAAACAAGGTACAGGCCACCCCGCCAGACTGTCACGTGAGTGTAGCCACTGTCAGTACCCCGGAGACCCAAGACCCGTATCGCTGCGCTCCACAACTTCTCCCTCGCGCTCTTAACACTCCACCTTTTTTTTTTTTCTCCCCTGAGCCGCAGTTGGTCTCCGTTGAGCCGGTGGGGCTCCCTCCATCCTCACCCACCGGATTGACTGATCCCGGTTACCCGCTCTTCGCCCAATCCCGGGGCCGGCCCGCGACGATGAACTACCACATTCTGGACATGATTGGCGAAGGTTCCTTCGGACGGGTCTACAAAGGGCGCAAGAAGTTCAGCGGCCAGGTACTTGGAGCTCCCGTGCTGCCCCCTGCTGTTGGGGAACCCCTCGCTCCTCCTGCAGTTCCCCCCCCCCCCCCCCCGGGTAACTCCCTTCTCTCTCCCCCTCTACCGCCCCCTGCTGTCCCTCTGGGTAACCCCACTCTCCCCCTGCGGCGCTCCCCAGGTAACCCCTCTCTCCCCTGCGATTCTCCCCGGGTAACCCCTCTCTTCCCCCTGCGATTCTCCCCGGGTAACCCCTCTCTCCCCCTCTACCGCCCCCTGCAGTCCCCACAAGTAACCCCACTCTCCCCCTGTGATCCTCCCCGGGTAACCCCTCTCTTCCCCCTGCGATCCTCCCCGGGTAACCCCCCTCTCCCCCTGTGATCCTCCCCGGGTAACCTCTCTCTTCCCCCTGCGATCCTCCCCAGGTAACCCCCCTCTCCCCCTGTGATCCTCCCCGGGTAACCTCTCTCTCCCCCTGCGATCCTCCCCGGGTAACCCCTCTCTCCCCCTGCGATCCTCCCCGGGTAACCCCCCTCTCCCCCTGCGATCCTCCCCGGGTAACCCCTCTTTCCCCCTGCGATCCTCCTCGGGTAACCCCTCTCTCCCCCTGCGATCCTTCCCGGGTAACCCCCCTCTCCCCCTGAGATCCTCCCCGGGTAACCCCTCTCTCCCCCTGCGATCTTCCCCGGGTAACCCCTCTCTCCCCCTGCGATCCTCCCCGGGTAACCCCCCTCTGCCCCTGTGATCCTCCCTGGGTAACCCCTCTCTCCCCCTGCGATCCTCCCCGGGTAACCCCTCTCTCCCCCTGCGATCCTCCCCGGGTAACCCCCCTCTCCCCCTGTGATCCTCCCCGGGTAACCCCTCTCTCCCCCTGCGATCCTCCCCGGGTAACCCCTCTCCCCCCCTCTGCTGTCCCCTCTGGGTAACCGCACTTACCCCTCTGCCGCCCCCTGCTGTCCCCTGTGGGTAACCACACTCCCCCTCTGCCGCCCCCTGCTGTCCCCTCTGGGTAACCGCACTCCCCCCTCTGCCGCCCCCTGCAGTCCCCTCTGGGTAACCGCACTTACCCCTCTGCCGCCCCCTGCTGTCCCCTCTGGGTAACCACACTTGCCCTCTGCCGCCCCCTGCAGTCCCCTCTGGGTAACCGCACTTACCCCTCTGCCGCCCCCTGCTGTCCCCTCTGGGTAACCACACTCGCCCTCTGCCGCCCCCTGCTGTCCCCTCTGGGTAACCACACTCCCCCTCTGCCGCCCCCTGCTGTCCCCTCTGGGTAACCACACTCCCCCTCTGCCGCCCCCTGCTGTCCCCTCTGGGTAATCGCACTCCCCCCTCTGCCGCCCCCTGCTGTCCCCTCTGGGTAACCGCACTCCCCCCTCTGTCGCCCCCTGCTGTCCCCTCTGGGTAACCGCACTCCCCCCTCTGCCGCCCCCTGCTGTCCCCTCTGGGTAACCACACTCCCCCTCTGCCGCCCCCTGCTGTCCCCTCTGGGTAACCGCACTCCCCCTCTGCCGCCCCCTGCTGTCCCCTCTGGGTAACCGCACTCCCCCCTCTGCCGCCCCCTGCTGTCCCCTCTGGGTAACCGCACTCCCCCCTCTGCCGCCCCCTGCTGTCCCCTCTGGGTAACCGCACTCCCCCCTCTGCCGCCCCCTGCAGGTGGTGGCCCTGAAGTTTATCCCCAAGGTGGGGCGCTCGGAGAAGGAGCTGAGGAACCTGTGGCGGGAGATCGAGATCATGCGCGGCTTGTGCCATCCCAACATTGTCCAGATGCTCGACAGCTTCAACACTGACAAGGAGGTGGGTGTGCTCCCTTCCGGCAGCTTTTTCTCCCGAGTATTTATCCCGTTCCCTTTTGAACGCCATGGTGGAGTCTGCCTCCCCCACCCTCTCGGGCAGCGCACTCCCGATCCTCGCCACTTCTGCCAGGCACCGTAAATCTGTGTCCTCTGGTTGTCCAGCCATTGGAAACAGTTCGTCTTTTCCTTTGTGGCCTCGCCCCTCCCTATCTCTGCCTCCCCCCACCCCCAGGCCGACTGCGTGCAGTTTTGCTTCCCATATTTACGAAAGGATACACTTGCTTTGGAAGCAGTTCAGAGAAGGTTCACTCCCGGTTGATTCCGGGGATGAGGGGGGGGGGGTGGGGGGGTTGGCTGATGACAATGGGTTGGCCGTCGCACACCAGCCACCACACGGGCTTGACCGAGCTCGGCCTTGGTCCAGGGGCAAGGGTCACCCCAGACTAACCCGGAGGACCTGCTCTGCTGCACGGACCCCAGTGCGCGCGCGCGCCGCGCACAGTGTGGGCTGGGCCCGTGCTGCCCCTGGGCCCTCGCCTCTCCTGGGCCCCCGATCACATTCCCTCGCCGAGCTCGCCCCGCCCTCGCCGCTCCTGCTGTGCCTGCCCGCACTGCCGTCGGCCGTCGCCCTCCTGCGGCAGCACGCGCTGCTCCCGGCAGTGGCCCCGTGCCTGCTGCCGGAAATCGGCTCACCCATCACCCCCCCCCGTGCTCGCTGACCGACATTGGCTTCCCATTAAGCGACACTTTGATCTCAAAATTCTCATCCTTGTTTTCAAATCCCTCCGTGGCCCCTCACCCCCTCCCTATCTCTGTAAACTCCTCCAGCCCCACAACCCCCCGAGATGTCTGCACTCCTCTAATTCTGCCCTCCTGACCATCCCTGATTATAATCGCTCCACCATCGGTGGCCGTGCCTTCTGCTGCCTGGGCCCCAAGCTCTGGAACGCCCTCCCTAAACCCCTCTTTACTCCTTCAAGACGCTCCTTAAAACCTGCCTCTTTGTCCAAGCTTCTGGTCACCTGCCCTAATTTCTACTTAAGTGGCTCGGTGTCAGACTTTTAATCTCGTAACACTCCCGGGAAGCGACTTGGGACGTTTCACAATGTCAAAGGCGCTCTATAAATACAAGTTGTTGTATATCGCCTCGCCTCCTTCCTCCGAGTGCAATGGCACTTTGTCAGCGTTAAACCACATCTGCCGCCCGCCCAGCCTCCGTCTTCTTAAAATTCTCCCGATCCTCCTCCCTGGGGAATTAATAATGGAGAACAGGGAAGTGGCAGAGACATTGATCGGTCTTCACGGTAGAATAGTAGATAATCAAGGGGCGACAGTCAGGCAGCAACTGAATACAATCACCATCACGAAAGAAGTAGTACTCGGTAAAATAATGGGAGTAAAGGGAGACAAGTCCCCTGGACCTGATGCTTTGCATCCGACGGTCTTAAAATAAGTGGCTGCAGAGCTAAGAACATCAGAAACAGGAGCAGGAGTCGGCCATTCGGCCCCTCGAACCTGCTCCGCCATTCAATAAGACCATGGCTGATCCGATCATGGACTCAGCTCCACTTCCCTGCCCGCCCCCTTATCCCCGCATCGTTGAAGAAACTGTCTATCTCTGTCTTAAATTTATTTAATGTCCCGGCTTCCACAGCTCTCTGAGGCAGCGAATTCCACAGGTTTACAACCCTCTGAGAGAAGAAATTTCTCCTCATCTCTGTTTTAAATGGGCGGCCCCTCATTCTAAGACCATGCCCCCTAGTTCTAGTCTCCCCGTCAGTGGAAACATCCTCTCTGCATCCACCTTGTCAAGCCCCCTCATAATCTTATACATTTCGATAAGATCACCTCTCATTCTTCTGAATTCCAATGTGTATAAGTCCAAACCTACTCAACCTTTCCTCATAAGTCAACCCCCTCATCCCCGGAATCAACCGAGTGAACCTTCTCTGAACTGCCTCCAAAGCAAGTATTTCCTTTCGTAAATATGGAAACCAAAACTGCACGCAGTACTCCAGGTGTGGCCTCAATCAATACCCTGTATAGCTGTAGCAAGACTTCCCTGCTTTTATATTCCATCCCCTTTGCAATAAAGGCCAAGATACCATTGGCCTTTCTGATCACTTGCTGTATCTGCATATTATCCTTTTGTGTTTCATGCACAAGTACCCCAGGTCCCGCTGTACTGCAGCACTTTGCAATCTTTCTCCATTTAAATAATAACTTGCTCTTTGATTTTTTTTTCTGCCAAAGTGCATGACCTCACACTTTCCAACATTATATTCCATCTGCCAAATTTTTGCCCACTCACTTAGCCTGTCTATGTCCTTGTGCAGATTTTTTGTGTCCTCCTCACACATTACCCTTCCTCCCATCTTGGTATCATCAGCAAACTTGGCTACGTTACACTCAGTCCTTTCTTCCACGTCGTTTATATAGATTGTAAATAGTTGGGGTCCCAGCACTGATCCCTGCGGCATCCAACTAGTTACTGATTGCCAACCCGAGAATGAACCATTTATCCCGACTCTCTGTTTTCTGTTAGTTAGCCAATCTTCTATCCATGCTAATATATTACCCCCAACCCCGTGAACTTTTATCTTGTACAGTAATCTTTTGTGTGGCATCTTGTCAAACACTTTCTGAAAATCCAAATACACCACATCCACTGGTTCCCCTTTATCCATCCTGTTCGTTACATCCTCAAAGAACACCAGCAAATTTGTCAAACATGATTTCCCCTTCATAAAACCATGCTGACTCTGCTTAATTGAATGATGCTTTTCCAAATATCCCGCTACTGCTTCCTGAATAATGGACTCCAGCATATTCCTGACAGGTGTTAGTCTAACTGGTCTATGGTTTTCTGCTTTTTGTCTGTCTCCTTTTTTAAATAGGGGCGTTACATTTGTGGTTTTCCAATCCGCTGGGACCTCCCCAGAATCCAAGGAATTTTGGTAGATTACAACCAATGCATCCACTAATGCATAAATGGTTGGCAAACGGTAACTAGTGGGGTGCCGCAGGGATCAGTGCTGGAGCCTCAACTATTTACAATCTATATTAATGACTTGGATAAAGAGACCGAGTATAATGTAACCAAGTTTGCTGATGATACAAAGATGGATGGGAAAGCAAATTTGAGGAGGACACAAAAAATCTGCAAAGGGATATAGACAGGCTAAGTGAATGGGCAAAAAATTGGCAGATGGAGTATAATGTAGGAAAATGTGAGGTTATCCAGTTTGGCAGAAAAAATAGAAAAGCAAATTCTAATTTAAATGGAGAAAAATTACAAAGTGCTGCAGTACAGAGGGACCTGGGGGTCCTTGTGCATGAAACACAAAAAGTTAGTCTGCAGGTACAGCAAGTGATCAGGAAGGCCAATGGGATGTTGGCCTTTATTGCAAGGGGGATAGAGTATAAAAGCAGAGAAATCCTGCTACAACTGTACAGGGTATTGGTGAGGCCACACCTGGAGTACTGCGTGCAGTTCTGGTCTCCGTATTTAAGGAAGGATATATTTACATTGGAGGCTGTTCAGAGAAGGTTCACTAGATTGATTCCTGAGGGGGTTGACATATGAAGATAGGTTGACCAGGTTGGGCCTATATACATTGGAGTTCAGAAGAATGAGAGGGGATCTTATCGAAACATATAAGATAAAGAGGGGGCTCGACAAGGTGGATGCAGAGAGGATGTTTCCACTGATAAGGGAAACTAAAACTAGGGGGCATAGTCTCAGAATAAGGGGCCACTATTTAAAACTGAGATAAGGAGGAATTTCTTCTCTCAGAGGGTTGTAAATCTGTGGAATTCTCTGCCCCAGAGAGCTGTGGAGGCTGGGTCATTGAATATATTTAAGGTGGAGATAGACAGATTTTTGAGCGATAAGGGAGTGAAGGGTTATGGGGAGCGGGCGGGGAAGTGGAGCTGAGTCCATGATCAGATCAGCCGTGATCTTATTGAATGGCGGAGCAGGC
Source organism: Pristiophorus japonicus (assembly GCF_044704955.1). Taxonomy (NCBI): domain Eukaryota; kingdom Metazoa; phylum Chordata; class Chondrichthyes; family Pristiophoridae; genus Pristiophorus; species Pristiophorus japonicus. The sequence goes on from NW_027254504.1 coordinate 29,183, forward strand.
TCGAGGCGCTGGTCACTCTCCCCTTAACCTTCTCTGCTCTAAGGAGAACAACCCCAGCTTCTCCAGTCTCCCCATGTAACTGAAGTTCCCCATCCCTGGTACCATTCTGGTCACTCTCCCCTTAACCTTCTCTGCTCTAAGGAGAACAATCCCAGCTTCTCCAGTCTCCCCATGTAACTGAAGTTCCCCATCCCTGGTACCATTCTGGTCACTCTCCCCTTAACCTTCTCTGCTCTAAGGAGAACAATCCCAGCTTCTCCAGTCTCCCCATGTAACTGAAGTCCCCTCTGTGGCTCAGTGGGCAGCACTCTCGCCTCTGAGGCAGAAGGTTGTGGGTTCAAATCCCAGTCCAGGGACTTCAGCACAAAAATAATTAGGCTGACACTCCAGTGCAGTGCTGAGGGAGCGCTGCACTGTCGGAGGGGCAGTACTGAGGGAGTGCTGCACTGTCGGAGGGGCCGTACTGAGGGAGTGCTGCACTGTCGAGGGGCAGTACTGAGGGAGTGCCGCACTGTCGGAGGGCCGTACTGAGGGAGTGCTGCACTGTCGAGGGGCAGTACTGAGGGAGCGCTGCACTATCGGAGGGGCAGTACTGAGGGAGTGCTGCACTGTCGGAGGGGCAGTACTGAGGGAGTGCCGCACTGTCGGAGGGGCAGTACTGAGGGAGTGCTGCACTGTCGGAGGGGCAGTACTGAGGGAGCGCTGCACTGTCGGAGGGACAGTACTGAGGGAGCGCTGCACTGTCGGAGGGACAGTACTGAGGGAGTGCTGCACTGTCGGAGGGGCAGTACTGAGGGAGCGCTGCACTGTCGGAGGGACAGTACTGAGGGAGTGCTGCACTGTCGGAGGGACAGTACTGAGGGAGTGCTGCACTGTCGGAGGTGCAGTACTGAGGGAGTGCTGCACTGTCGGAGGTGCAGACTTTCGGATGACACATTAAACCGAGGCCCCGATTGCTCTCTCTGGTGGATGTAAAAGATCCCACGGCACTATTTGGAAGATGAGCAGGGGAGTCCTGGGCCCAATATTTATCCCTCGATCAACAGAACAGAAACAGATTATCCGGTCATTGTCACATTGCTGTGTGTCGGAGCTCGCTGTGTGTAAGGTGCCTGCCGCGTTTCTCACCTTACAACAGTGACTGCACTCCAAAAGTACTTCATTGGCTGTGAAGCACTTTGAGACGTCCGGTGGTCGTGAAAGGCGCTATATAAAGCCAAGTCTGTCTGTCTTTCATCCGTTCTGAAGTGTGTCCACCGTACCCTCGCTACACTGACTCAGACTTCTCCCAGACGGTCTGACCGACCAGACACAGCTTCATGGTGTCGTCGCTGACGTACTGGTCCCTCTCCGACAGGGGGATCAGGTCGTGTATCTCGGCCTCCCCCTCCCCCCCCCGTGTGGGACCTCGAGGGTTTTCACCTCGCACACAAACCACTCCCCTCTGACACGTCGGTAGACCAGGACGCTCAGCTTGTGCGAGTGGTTCTTGTGAGAGTGGTTCTTGTCAGCTGGATCGCAGCCTGTCACACTGACAGATAGAGTGGCAAAGTCGTCCTCTTGCACAACCCGATTGTATCCGTGGTAAGTGTAGTCCTGTGACCTTTCAACACAGAAACATAGAAAGCTACAGCGCAGAAGGAGGCCATTTGGGCCCATCGTGTCCCGCCGGCCGACAAAGAGCCTCACGGCCCTCGGTCAGCAGCCCTGAAGGTTACATATAAACCTATGAACAATGACGGAAAGGCAAAGAGCACCCAGCCCAACCAGTCCGCCTCACACAACTGCGACACCCCCTGATACTGAAACATTCTACACTCCACCCCAACCGGAGCCATGTGATCTCCTGGGAGAGGAGATTTGACCATTACACAAAGTGCTGCGGTACAGAAGGACCTGGGGGTCCTTGTACATGAAACACAAAAAGTTAGTCTGCAGGTACAGCAAGTGATCAGGAAGGCCAATGGAATGTTGGCCTTTATTGCAAGGGGGATGGAGTATAAAAGCAGAGAAGTCCTGCTGCAACTGTACAGGGTATTGGTGAGGCCACACCTGGAGTACTGCGTGCAGTTCTGGTCTCCGTATTTAAGGAGGGATATACTTGCATTGGAGGCCGTGTTCAGAGAAGGTTCACTCGGTTGATTCCTGAGACGAAGGGGTTGTCATATGAGGCAAGGTTGAGCAGGTTGGGCCTATACTCATTGGAGTTCAGAACAATGAGATGGTCTTATTGAAACTCACAGGGGAAATTAAACTAGGGACATAGTCTCAGAATAAGGGGCCGCGCATTTAAAACTGAGATGAGGAGGAATTTCTTCTCTCAGAGGGTTGTAAATCTGTGGAATTCTCTGCCCCAGAGAGCTGTGGAGGCTGGGACATTGAATATATTTCAGGTGGAGATAGACAGATTTTTGAGCGATAAGTGAGTGAAGGGTTATGGGGAGCGGGCGGGGAAGTGGAGCTGAGTCCATGATCGGATCGGCCGTGATCGTATTGAATGGCGGAGCAGGCTCGAGGGGCCGAATGGCCGACTCCTGCTCCTAATTGTTATGTTCTTATAAAGCCAAGTCTGTCTGTCTTTCATCCGTTCTGAAGTGTGTCCACCGTACCCTCGCTACACCGACTCGGACTTCTCCCAGACGGTCTGACCGACCAGACACAGCTTCATGGTGTCGTCGCTGACGTACTGGTCCCTCTCCGACAGGGGGATCAGGTCGTGTATCTCGGCCTCCCCCCCGTGTGGGACCTCGAGGGTTTTCACCTCGCACACAAACCACTCCCCTCTGACACATCGGTAGAGCAGGACGCTCAGCTTATGCGAGTGGTTCTTGTGAGAGTGGCTCTTGTCAGCTGGATCGCAGCCTGTCACACTGACAGATAGAGTGGCAAAGTCGTCCTCTTGCACAACCTGATCGTATCCGTGGTAAGTGTAGTGAGTGTGGCGCTGGGTTACAATCCTGTGACCTTTGGGGAAATAGGTCAGACTCCATTCAGTCTTCAGCTGGAAGAATCTGGTGTACATGGATTTACTCAGCACAGTTTTACTCATCGCCCCGTACCCTGGGATGTCCCAGAGTGCGCTGACACGTCCCGCCGTGTAAAGCCTCATGGTGAAGGGGATGGCGGTGAGGTCGTGTTGCCGGGCGATGGCCTCCGCGGGCAGGAGGTGGGCCTGGTAGACCAGGAGGCTCTCGCGCAGCAGGTAGGAGGCGAGACCCTCGGCTAGGCCGCCCGGGGCCTGCAGCTCGAACAGCTTGTCGGGGGGCATCATGGGGTAGCGCAGGTGGGCCAACATCTCCTGGGCGCGGCCGGGGCGTG
>NW_027254504.1:35000-51082 GCF_044704955.1 Pristiophorus japonicus
AACTTTGTATTAAATTCGTACTGTAGGAAAGAAAGCAGCACTCACCTGTGATTGGAACTTTTGAATGAACTCACAGATGGTCGACACGTTGTACACTGGAAGGCCGGAATCTTTAACTCCTTACTTTCAGTTTCATTTCCCTGTTGTGACGAGATTGGTTGATGAGAACAACACTTTAATATCCTCTGACTCACACAGGAAGCATCGGTGTAGACCCTTAACATCTAACATCCGTCCAGCAGCCTCATCCGTGCCTTTGTTATCTCTCGACTTGACTATTCCAGCACACTCCCCCCCTGGCTGGCCTCCCACATTCTACCCCAGAGTTGATACAAAACTTGTCTGCCCCCGTGTCCTAACCCGCACCAAGTCCCGCTCACCCATCACCCCCTGTGCTCACTGCCCCGTGTCCTAACTCGCACCGAGTCCCACTCACCCATCACCCCTGTTCTCACTGACCCCGTGTCCTAACTCGCATCAAGTCCCACTCACCCATCACCCCCTGTGCTCACTGCCCCGTGTCCTAACTCGCACCAAGTCCCACTCACCCATCACCCCCTGTGCTCACTGACCCCGTGTCCTAACTCACACCGAGTCCCACTCACCCATCACCCCTGTTCTCACTGACCCCGTGTCCTAACTCGCATCAAGTCCCACTCACCCATCACCCCCTGTGCTCACTGACCCCGTGTCCTAACTCGCATCAAGTCCCACTCACCCATCACCCCCTGTGCTCACTGACCCCGTGTCCTAACTCGCACCGAGTCCCACTCACCCATCACCCCCTGTGCTCACTGCCCCGTGTCCTAACCCGCACCAAGTCCCGCTCACCCATCACCCCCTGTGCTCACTGACCCCGTGTCCTAACCCGCACCAAGTCCCACTCACCCATCACCCCCTGTGCTCATTGCCCCGTGTCCTAACTCACACCCAGTCCCACTCACCCATCACCCCCTGTGCTCACTGCCCCGTGTCCTAACCCACACCGAGTCCCACTCACCCATCACCCCCTGTGCTCACTGACCCCGTGTCCTAACTCACACCCAGTCCCACTCACCCATCACCCCCTGTGCTCACTGCCCCGTGTCCTAACTCACACCAAGTCCCACTCACCCACCACCCCCTGTGCTCACTGACCCCGTGTCCTAACTCGCACCAAGTCCTGCTCACCCATCACCCCCTGTGCTCACTGCCCCGTGTCCTAACTCACACCCAGTCCCGCTCACCCATCACCCCCTGTGCTCACTGACCCCTTGTCCTAACTCACACCCAGTCCCACTCACCCATCACCCCCTGTGCTCGCTGACCCGTGTCCTAACTCACACCCAGTCCCACTCACCCATCACCCCCTGTGCTCGCTGACCCGTGTCCTAACCCGCACCGAGTCCCGCTCACCCATCACCCCCTGTGCTCACTGTCCCGTGTCCTAACTCACACCCAGTCCCACTCACCCATCACCCCCTGTGCCCCCGTGTCCTAACTCACACCGAGTCCCACTCACCCATCACCCCCTGTGCTCACTGACCCCGTGTCCTAACCCGCACCCAGTCCCACTCACCCATCACCCCCTGTGCTCACTGACCCCGTGTCCTAACCCGCACCAAGTCCCGCTCACCCATCACCCCCTGTGCTCACTGCCCCGTGTCCTAACTCGCACCGAGTCCCACTCACCCATCACCCCCTGTGCTCACTGCCCCGTGTCCTAACTCGCACCAAGTCCCACTCACCCATCACCCCCTGTGCTCACTGCCCCGTGTCCTAACTCGCACCAAGTCCCACTCACCCATCATCCCCTGTGCTCACTGCCCCGTGTCCTAACTCACACCAAGTCCCGCTCACCCATCACCCCCTGTGCTCACTGCCCCGTGTCCTAACTCACACCAAGTCCCGCTCACCCATCGCCCCCTGTGCTCGCTGACCCCGTGTCCTAACCCGCACCAAGTCCCGCTCACCCATCACCCCCTGTGCTCACTGCCCCGTGTCCTAACTCGCACCAAGTCCCACTCACCCATCACCCCCTGTGCTCGCTGACCTACATTGGCTCCCGGTTAAGCAACACCTCGATTTGAAAATTCTCATCCTTGTTTTCAAATCCCTCCATGGCCCTCGCCCCCTCCCTATCTCTGTAACCCCCTCCAGCCCCACAACCCCCCGATATATCTGCGCTCCTCTAATTCTGCCCCCTTGATCATCGCTGATTATAATCGCTCCACCATCGGTGGCCGTGCCTTCTGTTGCCTGGGCCCCGAGCTCTGGAACTCCCTCCCTAAACCTCTCCGCCTCTCTACCTCTCTTTCTTCCTTCAAGACATACTCCAAGACGCACCATAAAACATCCCCTCGTCGAGAAAATGGGGGCATAGTTTCAGAATAAGGGGTGGCCCATTTGTAAGGTTTTGGCTTTCCTGGTCAGTACTGCAGTTCTTTGCCTCTGGGATTTACAGGAACAAAATATACACAGCGCAAAGGCTCAATCCAAAACTATTAGTTTGTTCAAAGCAACAACACACAGACAAAACGTATAATCACCAGGCGTTTTCCTGAGGTTGAGTGTTGGCGCTTTCCTTGGTTGCAACTCGTGTCCCGAAGACTAACTGGCTTCAGTTTTGTTTTCTAAAATAGACTTTATTCATATAACATTTTCACAGTGCACTGGAAAATAGCTCAGCACATTGCGGCCAGCCATTCCGTACAATTCGTTTGGACGCTGACAGCAATTCCACACAATACACTCGCGTACATTTCATTTCAGGGTAGAGTTTAGTCCAATCTGTAAATCCCGTCCCATGTAGCACTGTGCAGGTAAGGGTGTTACATGGAGCAGGTAAGGACAGGTTTACATTAGATTCCAGGATACCGATCACGAATCCCGTTCCATGTAGCACTGTGCAGGTAAGGGTATTACATGGAGCAGGTAAGGACAGGTTTACATTAGATTCCAGGATACCGATCACGAATCACGTTACATGTAGCACCGTGCAGGTGAATGCAGTACACGGAACGGATGACAATACATTTAGATTTCTTTACAAGTCACTAAACAGGGCAGAGACTTGCATTATACATGGCACAACACAGGTGTGTTTCAGTACAAAGTGCTCGATGTATACAAGCAGATTAACAAGTACAGGCCGAGGGGGGGTCTGACTCCATCCCCTGGGTTTACCGGGGTGGAAGGGCCTTAAACTCTGGCCCTTCCCCACCGTGCCTTTGCGGCGACTGCACCGACCTTTAGTGCGTCCCTCCGCACGTAATCCTGGACCTTGGATTGCGCCAGTCTGCAACACTCGGCCGTGGACATCTCCTTGCTCTGGAAGACCAGCGAGTTTCGGGAAGACCAAAGTGCGTCTTTGACCAAGTTGATGGCCCTCCAGCAGCAGGTGATGTCTGTCTCGGCGTGTGTCCCTGGGAACAGCCCGGAGAGCACCGAGTCCTGTGTTACAGAGCTGCTCGGGATGAACCTCGACAGCAACCGCCGCATCTCTTTCCAAACCTGCCTCGCAAAGGGGCAATCGCGAAGGAGATGGATGACAGTCTCGTCCGCACCACAGCCAACTCAGGGGCAGAGTGCCGTGTCTCTGGAACTCCGGCTGTGCCTGAACGCTCTGACGGGTAAGGCCCTCCTCACCACCAACCAAGCTACGTCTTGGTGCTTGTGTGAAAGCTCTGGCGATGAGACGTTCTGTCAAACGAGTTCGACAGTCTGCTCGGGGAACCACCCAACAGGGTCCACCCTCTCCTTTCGTAGGGCGGCCAGGACCTCACGTGCTGACCACTGCTTTATGGACTTGTGGTCAAAGGGGTTTTTTCTGAAAAACGTTTCCACGAAGGTCAGGTGGACAGGCATGGTCCAGCTGGTGGGGGCGTTTTGCGGCAGCTTGGCCAGACCCATCCTTCGCAACACCGGGGACAGGTAGAACCTCAGCACGTAGTGACACTTGGTGTTTGTGTACCGGGGGTCTGTGCACAGCTTGATGCAGCCGCACACAAAGGTGGCCATCAGGATGAGGGCCACGTTCGGAACGTCCTTTCCTCCACCGTCCAGAGATTTGTACATGGTGTCTCTGCGGACACGGTCCACTTTGGACCTCCAGACAAAGTGGAAGACGGCCCGGGTGACTGCCGGGGCACAGGAGCGAGAGATGGGCCAGACCTGTGCCACGTGCAGCAACCCCGAGAGCACCTCACTCCTGATGACCAGGTTCTTTCCTGCCATGGAGAGGGAGCACAGCTTCCACAATCCCAGTTTTTGCTTCACTTTTTCGCTCTTCCCAGTTTTTGCCGCACGCCCCGTCCGCTCCGAACCATATTCCCAACACCTTCAGGTAATCTGGCTCAACGGTGAAGGGAATAAAGGATCGGTCGGCCCAGTTGCCGAGGAACATGACCTTCGCTCCCGAGGCCAGTTCAAACTGGTCGCACATTGTGAGCAATCCGCGGACCGACTGCGGATCCGAGCAAAAGACGGCCACATCGTCCACGCACAGGGAGGTCTTGACCTGAGCACCTCCGCTGCCTGGGATCGTCACCCCTCTAATGCCCGCATCCTTCCTGATGGACCCGGCAAAGGGCTCGATACAGCACACAAACAAGACCGAGGAGAGGGGACAGCCGTGCCTGACTCCAGACCTGATCGGAAAGCTTTCAGTTTCCCACCTGTTGATTAGAACTGCGCCACTGATGTCTGTGTGGGGCAGTTGGATCCAACTGCGGATACCCTCCCCAAACCCCATCTTGGGGAGCACGTCCATCGGGTACGTGTGCGATATCCTGTCAAAGGCCTTCTCCTGGTCCAGGCTGATTAAACAGCAGAGCGCAGTGTTTCAGTTGCCGTTCCTGTACTGCTGCCTTTCTGCGAGCCTTCGGATGCTTGTCTTCTTTATACCAAAAAACGCTGACCGCATCAAATGTGAACGCTTGCTGGCTAATTGTTCCTCATCTCGAGTCATTGTTCATGATTACCTTCCCAAGGTGACTTAATGGTTGGTTTACTGGTCGCATTCATATCCAAATGGCTCAGGGTCCCCGGCCCATTGTCTCGGCCTACCCTGATACCAGCCTTTGTGGAGCCACAGTCCAGAGATAATGGAACTCCTTCAGGTAAATGAATATATGAATATATCAGACAGAAAACCATGAAAGGTGTGAATGTCTCTCTTCTGCTGTCATTGTCCAGTGATTTCATCATCAGAGGCAGTCCCTCGGAATCGAGGAAGACTTGCTTCCACTCTTAACATGAGTCCTTAGGTGGCTGAACAGTCCGATACGAGAGCCACAGTCCCAGGTGGGACAGACAGTGGTTGAGGGAAGGGGAGGGCGGGACTGGTTTGCCGCACGCTCCTCCCGCTGGCCTGCGCTTGGTCTCTGCACGCTCTCGGCGACGAGACTCGAGGAGCTCAGCGCCCTCCCGGATGCTCTCCCTCCACTGAGGGCGGACTGATCTTTGGGCCCAGGGACTCCCAGGTGTCGGTGGGGATGTCGCACTTTATCAGGGAGGGCAACATCCTCGTAAATCCCCTCTGTACCCTCTCCCGTGCAATCACATGTTTCCTGAATTCTATTTGCTACCGTTCTGCCCACCTGACCAGTTCATTGATATCTTCCTGCGGTCTACAGCTTTCTTCATTATCAACCATAGAGCCGATTTGTGTATTGTCTGCAAATCATGTTTAAAATCATGAAGGGTTTAGAAACATAGAAATTAGGTGCAGGAGTAGGCCATTCGGCTCTTCGAGCCTGCACCACCAATTCAATAAGATCATGGCTGTGATCATTCCCTCAGTACCCCTTTCCTGCTTTCTCTCCATACCCCTTGATCCCTTTAGCCGTAAGGGCCATATCTAACTCCCTCTTGAATATATCGAACGAACTGGCCTCAACAACTCTCTGTGGTAGAGAATTCCACAGGTTCACCACTCTCTGGGTGAAGAAGTTTCTCCTCATCTCGGTCCTAAATGGCCTACCCTTTATCCTCAGACTGTGAAGGAGACCACATTGTGAGCAGTCAGTACAGTAAACTACACTGCAAGAAGTACAAGTAAAGCGCTGTTTCACCCGGAAGGAGTGTTTGGGGACGGGACGGTGGGAAGGGAGGGGATAAAAGGGGAGGTGTTGCATCTCCTGTGCTCGCTCAGGGAGGTGCAGGGGGAACCTCAGGGTCAGGCTTACAGACTCAACGGAGGTGTTCCGCAAAACGATCACCCAATCTGCCCGGTTCTCCGATCAAACCCGCCTCCCCCTTTCCTCCGGACCACTAAATCACCCGTGCCTTTCTTACCTTCACACTTGACCATTCCAACACACTCCTGGCCGGCCTCCCCCATTCTACCCTACGTAAACTCGAGGTGATCAAAACTCGGCTGCCCCGTGTCCTACCTCGTACCAAGTCCCACTCACCCATCACCCCCTGTGCTCACTGCCCCGTGTCCTAACTCGCACCGAGTCCCACTCACCCATCACCCCCTGTGCTCGCTGACCCCGTGTCCTAACTCACACCAAGTCCCACTCACCCATCACCCCCTGTGCTCACTGCCCCGTGTCCTAACTCACACCCAGTCCCACTCACCCATCACCTCCTGTGCTCACTGCCCCGTGTCCTAACTCGCACCGAGTCCCACTCACCCAACACCCTTGTGCTCACTGCCCCGTGTCCTAACTCACACCCAGTCCCACTCACCCATCACCTCCTGTGCTCACTGCCCCGTGTCCTAACTCGCACCGAGTCCCGCTCACCCATCACCCCCTGTGCTCACTGCCCCCGTGTCCTAACTCGCACCGAGTCCCACTCACCCATCACCTCCTGTGCTCACTGCCCCGTGTCCTAACTCGCACCGAGTCCCGCTCACCCATCACCCCCTGTGCTCACTGCCCCCGTGTCCTAACTCGCACCAAGTCCCACTCACCCATCACCCCCTGTGCTCACTGCCCCGTGTCCTAACTCGCACCGAGTCCCGCTCACCCATCACCCCCTGTGCTCACTGCCCCGTGTCCTAACTCGCACCGAGTCCCACTCACCCATCACCCACTGTGCTCGCTGCCCCGTGTCCTAACTCGCACCGTGTCCCGCTCACCCATCACCCCCTGTGCTCACTGACCCATGTCCTAACTCGCACCAAGTCCCACTCACCCATCACCCCCTGTGCTCACTGCCCCGTGTCCTAACTCGCACCGTGTCCCGCTCACCCATCACCCCCTGTGCTCACTGACCTACATTGGCTATCGGTTAAGTGACGCCTCGATTTCAAAATTCTCATCCTCAAGTTCAAATCCCTCCGTGGCCCTCGCCCCCTCCCTATCTCTGTAACCTCCTCCAGCCCCACAACCTCCCCGAGATGTCTGCGCTCCTCTAATTCTGCCCCCCTGACCATCCCTGATTATAATCGCTCCACCATCGGTGGCCGTGCCTTCAGTTGCCTGGGCCCCAAGCTCTGGAACTCCCTCCCTGAACCTCTCCGCCTCTCTCTCCTCCTTTCAGACGCTTCGTAAATCTACCTCATTGACCGAGCTTTTGGTCGTCTGCTGCAAATGTCATCTTAGGTGGCTCGGTGTCAAATCTATTGATTTTGTCTCAAAACATTGCTGTGAAACACCTTGGGACATTTTACTGCGTGAAAGGTACGGTATAAATACCAGTTGTTGTTGCTGCTCGAGCTTGCGTTGAGCTTGGTTGGAACAGTGCAGGAGGCCGAGGGCGGAGAGGTCGGAGTGGGAGAGGAGCGGGGAATTAAAGTGACAGGCGACCCGGAAGCTCAGGGTCACACTGACGGACCGAACGGAGATGCTCCGCAAAGCGGTCACCCAATCTCCGCTTGGTCCCCCCCCCCCGATGTCGAGGAGACCACATCGTGAGCAGTCAGTGCAGTAAACTACACTGCAAGAAGTACAAGTAAAGCGCTGTTTCACCCGGAAGGAGTGTTTGGGGTCCTGGGTAGTGGGAAGGGAGGGTGGGGGGGGTAACAGGGCAGGTGTTGCAGCTCCTATGCTTGCTCGGGGAGGTGTGGGAAGCTGAGGTAGCGCTGAATCTTCATTTCTCGCTCTCGCAGGTGGTGGTTGTGACGGATTACGCTGAAGGGGAGCTGTTCCAGATCTTGGAGGATGACGGGAGTTTGCCCGAGGAGCAGGTATGGGTGCCGATGCCCTCGCGGGTGCCTGGAAGACCCCCTCCCGCCCCCTCGGCTCAGCCCCAGCCGCCAATCCCCCCCCCCCCCCCCCCCCCGCCCCACCCCAAGAGCCACTTGTCCGACGGGAAAAGCGCACGAGAGTGCAGATAAATCGGGACAAACCGTTGGCTAGGCCGCAGTGTCGGACGCGGCTTTGGCAACGTAGCAATAGTTTGGCCTCTCCAGCCTGTTCCGCCATTGCGACACCCAGCACAGAACGGACGTCGGAGCATGAGGAACAGGACACCATTCGAGCCTCTTCCTCCATTCAATCAAATCACAGCTGATCTGCACACAGGAGCAAGAGGAGGCCATTCAGCCCCTCGAGTATTGAGGAAGCCCTGCACTATTGGAGGGGCAGTACTGAGGGAGCGCCGCACTGTCGGAGGGGCAGTACTGAGGGAGCGCCGCACTGTCGGAGGGGCAGTACTGAGGGAGCGCCGCACTGTCGGAGGGGCAGTACTGAGGGAGCGCCGCACTGTCGGGGGGGCAGTACTGAGGGAGCGCCGCTTTGTCGTAGGGGCAGCACTGAGGGAGTGCCGCACTGTCGGAGGGGCAGTACTGAGGGAGCGCCGCACTGTCGGGGGGGCAGTACTGAGGGAGCGCCGCTTTGTCGTAGGGGCAGCACTGAGGGAGTGCCGCACTGTCGGAGGGGCAGTACTGAGGGAGCGCCGCACTGTCGGGGGGGCAGTACTGAGGGAGCGCCGCTTTGTCGTAGGGGCAGCACTGAGGGAGTGCCGCACTGTCGGAGGGGCAGTACTGAGGGAGCGCCGCACTGTCGGAGGGGCAGGACTGAGGGAGTACTGCACTGTCGGAGGGGCAGTACTGAGGGAGTGCTGCACTGTCAGAGGGGCAGTACTGAGGGAGTGCTGCACTGTCGGAGGAGCAGTACTGAGGGAGTGCTGCACTGTCGGAGGGGCAGTACTGAGGGAGTGCTGCACTGTCGGAGGGGCAGTACTGAGGGAGTGCTGCACTGTCGGAGGGGCAGTACTGAGGGAGTGTCGCACTGTCGGAGGGGCAGTACTGAGGGAGTGCTGCACTGTCAGCGGTGCCACCTCTTGGATGGGACGTTAACCCTATCAGGTGGATGTCAATGATTCCAAAAGCCAGTACTGCAAGAAGGGTGGCTGGGGATGGGGAGGGAGAGTTCTCCCCGATGCCGTGGGCCCAGGATTTAGTCCTCGAACAACATCACTGAAAAAAAAAAATCACACTGCAATCGGTGGAGATCTGACACCAAATTAAAACAGCCCAACCATTAATGGATTGCGTTGTTCCCGCTGGGATCTTGCTGTGCACAAAATGGCGGCCTCGCTTGGGAAGGAATGGCTGGGCGTGCGCAGGGGTTGTGAGACACCGAGGGTGGATCGGCGAGGGACTGAGGTAGGCCGGGGCTCTCGAGGCGCCCCGCGCCTCTTGTTGACGCTTTTGCCGTGTGTCGCAGGTCCGGGAGATTGCGTGCCAACTGGTGTCGGCCTTGTATTACCTGCACTCCCACCGCATCCTGCACCGCGACATGAAGCCGCAGAACATCCTGCTCGGCAAAGGCGGCGTCCTGAAGCTCTGCGATTTCGGGTAAGAGCGCGCGCCCTCCGCATGGCTCCTGTATATAACCACAGAAGAAATCGGTGCAGGAGTAGGCCATACGGCCCTCCGAGCCTGCACCACCATTCAACAAGATCATGGCTGATCATTCACCTCAGTACCCCTTTCCTGCTTTCTCTCCATACCCCTTGATCCCTTTAGCCATAAGGGCCACATCGAACTCCCTCTTTAATATAGGTACAGCAGGCGGTTAAGAAAGCAAATGGCATGTTGGCCTTCATAGCGAGGGGATTTGAGTACAGGGGCAGGGAGGTGTTGCTACAGTTGTACAGGGCCTTGGTGAGGCCACACCTGGAGTATTGTGTACAGTTTTGGTCTCCTAACTTGAGGAAGGACATTCTTGCTATTGAGGGAGTGCAGCGAAGGTTCACCAGACTGATTCCCGGGATGGTGGGACTGACCTATCAAGAAAGACTGGATCAACTGGGCTTGTATTCACTGGAGTTCAGAAGAATGAGAGGGGATCTCATAGAAACGTTTAAAATTCTGACGGGTTTAGACAGGTTAGATGCAGGAAGAATGTTCCCAATGTTGGGGAAGTCCAGAACCAGGGGTCACAGTCTAAGGATAAGGGGTAAGCCATTTAGGACCGAGATGAGGAGAAACTTCTTCACCCAGAGAGTGGTGAACCTGTGGAATTTTCTACCACAGAACGTTGTTGAGGCCAGTTCACTAAATATATTCAAAAAGGAGATAGATGTAGTCCTTACTACTAGGGGGATCAAGGGGTATGGTGAGAAAGCAGGAATGGGGTACTGAAGTTGAATGTTCAGCCATGAACTCATTGAATGGTGGTGCAGGCTAGAAGGGCCGAATGGCCTACTCCTGCACCTATTTTCTATGTTTCTATATCCAATGAACTGGCATCAACAACTCTCTGCAGTAGGGAATTCCAAAGGTTCACCACTCTCTGGGTGAAGAAGTTTCTCCTCATCTCGGTCCTAAATGGCTTACCCCTTATCCTTAGACTGTGACCCCTGGTTCTGGAACTCCCCAGCTTTGGGAACATTCTGTACTCACTGAAGTTTCGAAGGATGAGAGGAGATCTCATAGAAACATATAACATTCCTCCTCACAATTTGCTTTCCCACCCATCTTTGTATCATCAGCAAACTTGGTTACATTACACTCGGTCCCTTCATCCAAGTCATTAATATAGATTGTAAATAGTTGAGGCCCCAGCACCGATCCCTGCGGTACCCCACTAGTCACTGCTTGCCAACCTGAAAATGAACCATTTATCCCGACTCTCTGTTCTCTGTTAATTAGCCAATCCTCTATCCATGTTAATACATTACCCCCAACCCCGGGAACTTTTATCTTGTGCAGTAACCTTTTACGTGGCACCTTGTCAAATGCCTTCTGGAAGTCCAAATACACCACATCCACTGGTTCCCCTTTATCCACCCTGTCTGTTACATCCTCAAAGAACTCCAGCAAATTTGTCTGCATTACACTCGGTCCCTTTATCCAGCTGTACAGGAGTATACCACGCGGTAACCGGGGGGGTAGACATCCGGTGGCTCAGCGCCGCTGGAAAGGGTCAGGAACAGGGGCGCTAAAGGGGTTCGGTGGCGCTCAGTGCGCTGGTGCCGGCGGAGCTGACCAGAAACGCCCGGGGGCATCATAGAAAATAGGTGCAGGAGTAGACCATTCGGCCCTTCTAGCCTGCACCGCCATTCAATGAGTTCATGGCTGAACATGCGACTTCAGTACCCCATTCCTGCTTTCTTGCCATACCCCTTGATCCCCCGAGTAGTAAGGACTTCATCTAACTCCTTTTTGAATATATTTAGTGAATTGGCCTCAACAACTTTCTGTGGTAGAGAATTCCACAGGTTCACCACACTCTGGGTGAAGAAGTTTCTCCTCATCTCGGTCCTAAATGGCTTACCCCTTATCCTGAGACTGTGACCCCTGGTTCTGGACTTCCCCAACATCGGGAACATTCTTCCTGCATCTAACCTGTCCAGTCCTGTCAGAATTTTAAACGTTTCCATGAGATCCCCTCTCATTCTTCTGAACTCCAGTGAATACAAGCCCAGTTGATCCAGTCTTTCTTGATATGTCAGTCCCACCATCCCGAGAATCAGTCTGGTGAACCTTCGCTGCACTCCCTCAATAGCAAGAATGTCCTTCCTCAAGTTAGGAGACCAAAACTGTACACAATACTCCAGGTGTGGCCTCACCAAGGCCCTGTACAACTGTAGCAACACCTCCCTGCCCCTGTACTCAAATCCCCTCGCTATGAAGGCCAACATGCCATTTGCTTTCTTAACCGCCTGCTGTACCTGCATGCCAAACTTCAATGACTGATGTACCATGACACCCAGGTCTCGTTGCACCTCCCCTTTTCCTAATCTGTCACCATTCAGACAATAGTCTGTCTCTCTCTTTTTACCACCAAAGTGGATAACCTCACATTTATCCACATTATACTTCATCTGCCATGCATTTGCCCACTCACCTAACCTATCCAAGTCACTCTGCAGCCTCATAGCATCCTCCTCGCAGCTCACACTGCCACCTAACTTTGTGTCATCCGCAAATTTGGAGATACTACATTTAATCCCCTCATCTAAATTATTAATGTACAGTGTAAACAGCTGGGGCCCCAGCACAGAACCTTGTGGTACCCCACTAGTCACTGCCTGCCATTCTGAAAAGTCCCCATTTACTCCTACTCTTTGCTTCCTGTCTGACAACCAGTTCTCAATCTATGTCAGCACACTACCCCCAATCCCATGTGCTTTAACTCTGCACATTAATCTCTTGTGTGGGACCTTGTCGAAAGCCTTCTGAAAGTCCAAATACACCACATCAACTGGTTCTCCCTTGTCCACTCTACTGGAAACATCCTCAAAAAATTCCAGAATATTTGTCAAGCATGATTTCCCTTTCACAAATCCATGCTGACTTGGACCTATCATGTCACCTCTTTCCAAATGCGCTGCTATGACATCCTTAATAACTGATTCCATCATTTAACCCACTCCCGATGTCAGGCTAACCGGTCTATAATTCCCTGTTTTCTCTCTCCCTCCTTTTTTAAAAAGTGGGGTTACATTGGCTACCCTCCACTCCATAGGAACTGATCCAGAGTCTATGGAATGTTGGAAAATGACTGTCAATGCATCCGCTATTTCCAAGGCCACCTCCTTAAGTACTCTGGGATGCAGTCCATCAGGCCTTGGGGATTTATCGGCCTTCAATCCCATCAATTTCCCCAACACAATTTCCCGACTAATAAGGATTTCCCTCAGTTCCTCCTTCTTACTAGACCCTCTGACCCCTTTTATATCCGGAAGGTTGTTTGTGTCCTCCTTAGTGAATACTGAACCAAAGTACTTGTTCAATTGGTCCGCCATTTCTTTGTTCCCCGTTATGACTTCCCCTGATTCTGACTGCAGGGGACCTACGTTTGTCTTTACGAACTTTTTTCTCTTTACATATCTATAGAAGCTTTTGCAGTCCATTTTAATGTTCCCTGCAAGCTTCTTCTCGTACTCTATTTTCCCTGCCCTAATCAAACCCTTTGTCCTCCTCTGCTGAGTTCTACATTTCTCCCGGTCCCCGGGTTCGCTGCTATTTCTGGCCAATTTGTATGCCACTTTCTTGGCTTTAATACTATCCCTGATTTCCCTTGATAGCCACGGTTGAGCCACCTTCCCTTTTTTATTTTTATGCCAGACAGGAATGTACAATTGTTGTAGTTCATCCATGCGGTCTCTAAATGTCTGCCATTGCCCATCCACTGTCAACCCCTTAAGTATCATTCGCCAATCTATCCTAGCCAATTCACGCATCATACCTTCAAAGTTACCCTTCTTTAAGTTCTGGACCATGGTCTCTGAATTAACTGTTTCATTCTCCATCCTAGTGTAGAATTCCACCATATTATGGTCACTCTTCCCCAAGAGGCCTCGCACAATGAGATTGCTAATTAATCCTCTCTCATTACACAACACCCAGTCTAAGATGGCCTCCCCCTTAGTCGGTTCCTCGACATATTGGTCTAGAAAACCATCCCTTGTGCACTCCAGGAAATCTTCCTCCACCGTATTGGTTCCAGTTTGGTTAGCCCAATCTATGTGCATATTAAAGTCACCCATTATAACTGCTGCACCTTTATTGCATGCACCCCTAATTTCCTGTTTGATGCCCTCCCCAACATCACTACTACTATTTATAGGTCTGTACACAACTCCCACTAATGTTTTTTGCCCTTTGGTGTTCTGCAGCTCTACCCATATAGATTCCACATCCTCCAAGCTAATGTCCTTCCTAACTATTGCATTAATCTCCTCTTTAACCAACAATGCTACTCCACCTTATTTTCCTTTTATTCTATCCTTCCTGAATGTTGAATACCCCTGGATGTTGAGTTCCCAGCCCTGATCATCCTGGAGCCACGTCTCTGTTATCCCAATCACATCATATCCGTTAACATCTATTTGCACAGTTAGTCCATCCACCTTATTACGGATACTCCTCGCATTAAGACACAAAGCCTTCAGGCTTGTTTTTTTAACAGCCTTTGTCCTTTTTAGAATTATGATGTAGTGTGGCCTTTTTTGTTTCTTGCCTTTGTTTACTTGGCCTTCCACTATTGCTTTTTACCTTTCTACCATCTGTTTCTGACTCCATATTACTTCGCCCTATCTCGCTGCATGGTGACAGATTAGGAAAAGGGAAGGTGCAACGAGACCTGGGTGTCATGGTACATCAGTCATTGAAGGTTAGCATGCAGGTACAGCAGGCGGTTAAGAAAGCAAATGGCATGTTGGCCTTCATAGCGAGGGGATTTGAATACAGGGGCAGGGAGGTGTTGCTACAGTTGTACAGAGCATTGGTGAGGCCACACCTGGAGTATTGTGTACAGTTTTGGTCTCCTAATCTGAGGAAGGACATTCTTGCTCCTGAGGGAGTGCAGCGAAGGTTCACCAGACTGATTCCCGGGATGGCGGGACTGACCTATCAAGAAAGACTGGATCAACTGGGCTTGTATTCACTGGAGTTCAGAAGAATGAGAGGGGACCTCATAGAAACGTTTAAAATTCTGACGGGTTTAGACAGGTTAGATGCAGGAAGAATGTTCCCAATGTTGGGGAAGTCCAGAACCAGGGGTCACAGTCTGAGGATAAGGGGTAAGCCATTTAGGACCGAGATGAGGAGAAACTTCTTCACCCAGAGAGTGGTGAACCTGTGGAATTCTCTACCACAGAAAGTTGTTGAGGCCAATTCACAAAATATATTCAAAAGGGAGTTAGATGAAGTCCTTACTACCCGGGGATCAAGGGTATGGCGAGAAAGCAGGAAGGGGGTACTGAAGTTGCATGTTCAGCCATGAACTCATTGAATGGTGGTGCAGGCTAGAAGGGCTGAATGGCCTGCTCCTGCACCTATTTTCTATGTTTCTATGTTCCCATCCCCCTGCCATATTAGTTTAAACACTCCCGAACTGCATTCGCAAATGTTACCCCCAGGACATCAGTTCCGGTCCTGCCCAGGTGCAGACCGTCCCTTTTGTACAGGTCCCACTTCCCCCAGAACTGGTTCCAATGTCCCAGGAATTTGAATCCCTCCCTCTTGCACCACTGCTCAAGCCACGTATTTATTTAACTATCCTGCGATATTTGTTTGGTGCTGACCCTGTCGCGACCCGCGGCACGCCCTAGTGGACCGCCTGGGAAAGCGGGCATTCCGAGCGGTTCCGGCGGCAGTGAGCAAGCTATCGGCAGTTATTTTTGTGCTTTTTCACACAGGCGCCTCTTCGGGCGCTCCAAGGCCAGCTCTTTAGCTCAGGATTTTCATTTGCTCAGCCGGCCCAGTGCCCTGAGAGAGGTGTAGAACGCCTCCATTAGCGCTCCGCCCCACACTCAGGGCCCAGCTGACGCATTTTGTGGCTGGAGACGCAATCCATTCCCTGACGCAGAATTTACCGTCCCAACGCCATTAGCGCCGTAATTAGCCTCCAACCGAATTTCCAGCCCGGTGTGTTTTACTCAATGTAACACATCGTGTCATATACAGGAGTGTCACGCACAGTGTCTCATGTACAGGAGTGTAACTCTCTCTCTCCCCCACCCTCCCTCTCCCCCTCCCCATCCCATCTTTCCCCACTCCTCCCCTTTCCACTCCCCTCCCCCTCTCATTCCTCCCCTCGCTCTCCTCCCTCTCTCCCCTCGCTATCTACCCGTTCTCTCCCCTACCCTGCCCCCTCCCCCTCTCTCTACTCTCCCCCTCCTACTATCCCAATCCCTCTTCCCTCCCTTCCCCTCGCTCCCCTTCCACTCTCTCTCCGCTCCCCCCACCCCCT
>NW_027254504.1:51282-106282 GCF_044704955.1 Pristiophorus japonicus
AGGAGAAGGAGAGAAGAGAGAGAGAGGAGAGAGAGAGAGAAAGGAGAGAGAGAGAGAAAGGAGAGAGAGAGAGAAAGGAGAGAGAGAGAGAAAGGAGAGAGAGAGAGAAAGGAGAGAGAGAGAGAAAGGAGAGAGAGAGAGAAAGGAGGGAGAGAGAGAAAGGAGGGAGAGAGAGAAAGGAGAGAGAGAGAGAAAGGAGAGAGAGAGAGAAAGGAGAGAGGGAAAGGCGAGAGGAAAGGAGAGAGGGAAAGGCGAGAGGGAAAGGCGAGAGGGAAAGGCGAGAGGGAAAGGCGAGAGGGAAAGGCGAGAGGGAAAGGCGAGAGGGAAAGGCGAGAGGGAAAGGCGAAGAGAGGGAAAGGCGAGAGGGAAAGGCAGAGAGGGAAAGGCGAGAGGGAAAGGCGAGAGGGAAAGGCGAGAGGGAAAGGCGAGAGGGAAAGGCGAGAGGGAAAGGCGAGAGGAAAGGCGAGAGGGAAAGGCGAGAGGGAAAGGCGAGAGGGAAAGGCGAGAGGGAAAGGCGAGAGGGAAAGGCGAGAGGGAAAGGCGAGAGGGAAAGGCGAGAGGGAAAGGCGAGAGGGAAAGGCGAGAGGGAAAGGCGAGAGGGAAAGGCGAGAGGGAAAGGCGAGAGGGAAAGGCGAGAGGGAAAGGCGAGAGGGAAAGGCGAGAGGGAAAGGCGAGAGGGAAAGGCGAGAGGGAAAGGCGAGAGGGAAAGGCGAGAGGGAAAGGCGAGAGGGAAAGGCGAGAGGGAAAGGCGAGAGGGAAAGGCGAGAGGGAAAGGCGAGAGGGAAAGGCGAGAGGGAAAGGCGAGAGGGAAAGGCGAGAGGGAAAGGCGAGAGGGAAAGGCGAGAGGGAAAGGCGAGGGGAAAGGCGAGAGGGAAAGGCGAGAGGGAAAGGCGAGAGGGAAAGGCGAGAGGGAAAGGCGAGAGGGAAAGGCGAGAGGGAAAGGCGAGAGGGAAAGGCGAGAGGGAAAGGCGAGAGGGAAAGGCGAGAGGGAAAGGCGAGAGGGAAAGGCGAGAGGGAAAGGCGAGAGGGAAAGGCGAGAGGGAAAGGCGAGAGGGAAAGGCGAGAGGGAGAGGCGAGAGAGAGAGGCGAGAGAGAGAGGCGAGAGAGAGAGGCGAGAGAGAGAGGCGAGAGAGAGAGGCGAGAGAGAGAGTCGAGAGAGAGAGAGGAGGTAGAGAGAGAGGAGGTAGAGAGAGAGGAGGTAGAGAGAGAGGAGGTAGAGAGAGAGGAGGTAGAGAGAGAGGAGATAGAGAGAGAGCGAGAGAGAGAGAGGAGATAGAGAGAGAGGAGATAGAGAGAGAGGAGATAGAGAGAGAGGAGATAGAGAGAGAGG
Source organism: Pristiophorus japonicus (assembly GCF_044704955.1). Lineage (NCBI taxonomy): Eukaryota > Metazoa > Chordata > Chondrichthyes > Pristiophoridae > Pristiophorus > Pristiophorus japonicus. The sequence continues at coordinate 52,613 of NW_027254504.1, forward strand.
AGATAGAGAGAGAGGAGATAGAGAGAGGAGATAGAGAGAGAGGCGAGAGAGAGAGGCGAGAGAGAGAGGCGAGAGAGAGAGGCGAGAGAGAGAGGCGAGAGAGAGAGGCGAGAGAGAGAGGCGAGAGAGAGAGGCGAGAGAGAGAGGCGAGAGAGAGAGGCGAGAGAGAGAGGCGAGAGAGAGAGGCGAGAGAGAGAGGCGAGAGAGAGAGAGGCGAGAGAGAGAGGCGAGAGAGAGGAGAGAGAGGCGAGAGAGAGAGGCGAGAGAGAGAGGCGAGAGAGAGAGGCGAGAGAGAGAGGCGAGAGAGAGAGGAGATAGAGAGAGAGGAGAGAGAGAGAGGCGAGAGAGAGAGGCGAGAGAGAGAGGCGAGAGAGAGAGGCGAGAGAGAGAGGCGAGAGAGAGAGGCGAGAGAGGAGGCGAGAGAGAGAGAGGAGATAGAGAGAGAGGAGATAGAGAGAGAGGAGATAGAGAGAGAGGCGAGAGAGGGAGGCGAGAGAGGGAGAGAGAGAGAGAGAGAGGCGAGAGAGAGAGGCGAGAGAGAGAGGCGTGAGAGAGAGGCGTGAGAGAGAGGCGAGAGAGAGAGGCGAGGGAGAGAGGCGAGGGAGAGAGGCGAGGGAGAGAGGCGAGGGAGAGAGGCGAGGGAGAGAGGCGAGGGAGAGAGGCGAGGGAGAGAGGCGAGGGAGAGAGGCGAGGGAGAGAGGCGAGGGAGAGAGGCGAGGGAGAGAGGCGAGGGAGAGAGGCGAGGGAGAGAGGCGAGGGAGAGAGGCGAGGGAGAGAGGCGAGGGAGAGAGGCGAGGGAGGGAGGCGAGGGAGGGAGGCGAGGGAGGGAGGCGAGGGAGGGAGGCGAGGGAGGGAGGCGAGGGAGGGAGGCGAGGGAGGGAGGCGAGGGAGGGAGGCGAGGGAGGGAGGCGAGGGAGGGAGGCGAGGGGGGGAGGCGAGGGGGGAGGCGAGGGGGGAAGGCGAGGGGGGAAGGCGAGGGGGAAGGCGAGGGGGGAAGGCGAGGGGGGAAGGCGCGGGGGGAAGGCGCGGGGGGAAGGCGCGGGGGGAAGGCGCGGGGGGAAGGCGCGGGGGGAAGGCGCGGGGGGAAGGCGCGGGGGGAAGGCGCGGGGGGAAGGCGCGGGGGGAAGGCGCGGGGGAAGGCGCGGGGGGAAGGCGCGGGGGGAAGGCGCGGGGGGAAGGCGCGGGGGGAAGGCGCGGGGGGAAGGCGCGGGGGGAAGGCGCGGGGGGAAGGCGCGGGGGGAAGGCGCGGGGGGAAGGCGCGGGGGGAAGGCGCGAGGGGAAGGCGCGAGGGGAAGGCGCGAGGGGAAGGCGCGAGGGGAAGGCGCGAGGGGAAGGCGCGAGGGGAAGGCGCGAGGGGAAGGCGCGAGGGGAAGGCGCGAGGGGAAGGCGCGAGGGGAAGGCGCGAGGGGAAGGCGCGAGGGGAAGGCGCGAGGGGAAGGCGCGAGGGGAAGGCGCGAGGGGAAGGCGCGAGGGGAAGGCGCGAGGGGAAGGCGCGAGGGGAAGGCGCGAGGGGAAGGCGCGAGGGGAAGGCGCGAGGGGAAGGCGCGAGGGGAAGGCGCGAGGGGAAGGCGCGAGGGGAAGGCGCGAGGGGAAGGCGCGAGGGGAAGGCGCGAGGGGAAGGCGCGAGGGGAAGGCGCGAGGGGAAGGCGCGAGGGGAAGGCGCGAGGGGAAGGCGCGAGGGGAAGGCGCGAGGGGAAGGCGCGAGGGGAAGGCGCGAGGGGAAGGCGCGAGGGGAAGGCGCGAGGGGAAGGCGCGAGGGGAAGGCGCGAGGGGAAGGCGCGAGGGGAAGGCGCGAGGGGAAGGCGCGAGGGGAAGGCGCGAGGGGAAGGCGCGAGGGGAAGGCGCGAGGGGAAGGCGCGAGGGGAAGGCGCGAGGGGAAGGCGCGAGGGGAAGGCGCGAGGGGAAGGCGCGAGGGGAAGGCGCGAGGGGAAGGCGCGAGGGGAAGGCGCGAGGGGAAGGCGCGAGGGGAAGGCGCGAGGGGAAGGCGCGAGGGGAAGGCGCGAGGGGAAGGCGCGAGGGGAAGGCGCGAGGGGAAGGCGCGAGGGGAAGGCGCGAGGGGAAGGCGCGAGGGGAAGGCGCGAGGGGAAGGCGCGAGGGGAAGGCGCGAGGGGAAGGCGCGAGGGGAAGGCGCGAGGGGAAGGCGCGAGGGGAAGGCGCGAGGGGAAGGCGCGAGGGGAAGGCGCGAGGGGAAGGCGCGAGGGGAAGGCGCGAGGGGAAGGCGCGAGGGGAAGGCGCGAGGGGAAGGCGCGAGGGGAAGGCGCGAGGGGAAGGCGCGAGGGGAAGGCGCGAGGGGAAGGCGCGAGGGGAAGGCGCGAGGGGAAGGCGCGAGGGGAAGGCGCGAGGGGAAGGCGCGAGGGGAAGGCGCGAGGGGAAGGCGCGAGGGGAAGGCGCGAGGGGAAGGCGCGAGGGGAAGGCGCGAGGGGAAGGCGCGAGGGGAAGGCGCGAGGGGAAGGCGCGAGGGGAAGGCGCGAGGGGAAGGCGCGAGGGGAAGGCGCGAGGGGAAGGCGCGAGGGGAAGGCGCGAGGGGAAGGCGCGAGGGGAAGGCGCGAGGGGAAGGCGCGAGGGGAAGGCGCGAGGGGAAGGCGCGAGGGGAAGGCGCGAGGGGAAGGCGCGAGGGGAAGGCGCGAGGGGAAGGCGCGAGGGGAAGGCGCGAGGGGAAGGCGCGAGGGGAAGGCGCGAGGGGAAGGCGAGAGAGAGGGAAAGGAGAGAGAGAGGGAAAGGAGAGAGAAAGGAGAAAGAGAGCAAGGAAAGAGAGAGCAAGGAAAGCGAGAGAAAGGAGAGAGAAAGGAGGAGAGAGAAGAGAAAGAAGGAGAGAGAGAGAGAGAAAGGAGAGAGAGAGAAAGGAGGAGAGAGAGAGAGAGAAAGGAGGAGAGAGAGAGAGAAAGGAGAGAGAGAGAGAAAGGAGAGAGAGAGAAAGAGAGAAAGGAGAGAGAGAGAGAGAGAAGAGAGAAAGGCGAGAGAGAAAGGCGAGAGAGAAAGGAGAGAGAGAAAGGAGAGAGGGAAAGGCGAGAGGGAAAGGCGAGAGGGAAAGGCGAGAGGGAAAGGCGAGAGAGAGAAAGGAGAGAGAGAGAAAGGAGAGGAGAGAAAGGAGAGGAGAGAAAGGAGAGGAGGGAAAGGAGAGGAGGGAAAGGAGAGGAGGGAAAGGAGAGGAGGGAAAGGCGAGGAGAGAAAGGAGAGGAGGGAAAGGAGAGGAGGGAAAGGAGAGGAGGGAAAGGCGAGAGAGAGCAAGGCGAGAGAGAGAAAGGCGAGAGAGAGAAAGGAGAGAGAGAGAAAGGAGAGAGAGAGAAAGGAGAGAAGAGAAAGGAGAGGAGAGAAAGGAGAGGAGAGAAAGGAGAGAGAAAGGAGAGAGAAAGACGAAAGAGAGAAAGACGAAAGAGAGCAAGGAGAAAGAGAGGAAGGAAAGAGAGAGCAAGGAAAGAGAGAGAAAGGAAAGAGAGAGAAAGGAGAGAGAGAGAAAGGAGAGAGAGAGAAAGGAGAGAGAGAGAGAGAGAGAGAGAAAGGAGAGAGAGAGAAAGGAGAGAGAGAGAGAAAGGAGAGAGAGAGAGAGAGAGAGAGAAAGAAAGGGGAGAGAGAGAGAAAGGCGAGAAAGGTGAGAAAGGCGAGAGAGAAAGGCGAGAGAGAAAGGCGAGAGAAAGAGGGAGGGAGAGAAAGGCGAGACAGAGAGAGAGAGGAGAGAGAGAGAGGAGAGAGAGGAGAGAGAGGGAGAGAGAGAGGAGAGAGGAGATAGAGAGAAAGGAGAGAGAGAGCAAGGAGAGAGAGAGGAGAGAGAGAGAAAGGAGAGAGAGAGACAGAGAGAAAGGAGAGAAGAGAGAGAAGAGAGCAAAGAGAGAAAGGAGAGAGAGAGAGAAAGAGAGAGAGGTTTATTTACAGTTATCGCCCACATACACACACACAGTAATCACCCTGAGGGAGAGGGAGAAGGGGTTATCGCCCACAGACACTTATTTACAGCTATCGCACACACACACAGACACACACACTGTATTTATACCGCACCTTTAATGGAAAAAACGTCCCACAGCACTTCGCAGGAGCAATTATCAAACAAATCGGACACCGAGCCACATAAAGAGAAATTAGCGCAGATGCTTGGTCAAAGAGGTCGGTTTTAAGGAGCGTCTTGAAGGAGGAAAGAGAGGTAGAGAGGCGGAGAGGTTTAGGGAGGGAGTTCCAGAGCTTGGAGCCCAGGCAACAGAAGGCACGGCCACCAATGGTGGAGCGATTATAATCGGGGATGCTCAACGGGGGGCAGAATTTGAGGAGTGCAGATAATCCGGGGGGTTGTGGGGCTGGAGGAGATTACAGAGAGAGGGAGGGGGCGAGGGCCACGGAGGGATTTGTAAACAAGGGTGAGAATTTTGAAATCGAGGCATTGCTTAACCTGAAGCCAATGTAGGACAGCGAGCACAGGGGGTGATGGGTGAGTGAGACTCGGTGCGAGTTAGGACACGGGGCAGTGAGCACAGGGGGTGATGGGTGAGTGGGACTCGGTGCGAGTTAGGACACGGGGCAGCGAGCACAGGGGGTGATGGGTGAGTGAGACTCGGTGCGAGTTAGGACACGGGGGCAGCGAGCACAGGGGGTGATGGGTGAGTGGGACTCGGTGTGAGTTAGGACACGGGGCAGTGAGCACAGTGGGTGATGGATGAGCGGGACTCGGTGCGAGTTAGGACACGGGGCAGCGAGCACAGGGGGGTGATGGGTGAGTGAGACTCGGTGCGAGTTAGGACACGGGGGCAGCGAGCACAGGGGGTGATGGGTGAGTGGGACTTGGTGCGAGTTAGGACACGGGGCAGTGAGCACAGGGGGTGATGGGTGAGTGGGACTTGGTGCGAGTTAGGACACGGGTCAGTGAGCACAGAGGGTGATGGGTGAGTGGGACTGGGTGTGAGTTAGGACACGGGGCAGTGAGCACAGGGGGTGATGGGTGAGTGGGACTCGGTGCGAGTTAGGACACGGGGCAGTGAGCACAGGGGGTGATGGGTGAGTGGGACTGGGTGTGAGTTAGGACACGGGGTCAGTGAGCACAGGGGGTGATGGGTGAGTGGGACTCGGTGCAAGTTAGGACACGGGGCAGTGAGCACAGGGGGTGATGGGTGAGTGGGACTGGGTGTGAGTTAGGACACGGGGCAGCGAGCACAGGGGGTGATGGGTGAGTGGGACTGGGTGTGAGTTAGGACACGGGGTCAGTGAGCACAGGGGGTGATGGGTGAGTGGGACTCGGTGCGAGTTAGGACACGGGGCAGTGAGCACAGGGGGTGATGGGTGAGTGGGACTGGGTGCGAGTTAGGACACGGGGCAGCCGAGTTTTGGATCACCTCGAGTTTACGGAGGGTAGAATGTGGGAGGCCAGGCAGGAGTGCGTTGGAATAGTCAAGTCTGGAGGTAACAGAGGCACGGACGAGGGTTTCAGCAGCGGATGAGCTGGGGCAGGGGGCGATGTCACGGAGGTGGAGAGAGGCGGTTTTCGTTGTGCTGCGGATGTGTGATGGAAAGCGCGTTTCGGGGTCAAATAAGACACCAAGGTTGCCAACAGTCTGGCTCAGCCTCGGGCAGGAGTTGGGGAGAGGGAATGGAGTCAGTGGCTGGGGAACACAGGCGGGGAAAGTGGAGAAAATTTCTGCTCATCCAGAACCGGACGTCGGACAAGCAGTCTGACAATCAGAGAGCGTGGAGGGGGTGGAGAGAGGTGGTGGTGAGGTAGAGCTGGGTATCGCCAGCGTACATGTGGAAACTGACACCGTGTTTTCGGATGATATCGCCAAAGGGGGCAGCGTGTAGATGAGAAACAGGAGGGGGGCCAAGGACAGATCCTGGGGGGGGGACGACAGCAGAGGTAACGATGCGGGAGCGGGAAGAGGAGCCATTGCGGGAGAATCTCTGGCTCCGGTTCGATGGATCAGAATGGAACCAGGCGAGTGCAGCCCCACCCAGCTGGACGATGGTGGAGAGGTGTTGGAGGAGGATGGAGTGGTCAACCGTGTCGAAGGCTGCAGACGGGTCGAGGAGGACGAGGAGGGACAATTTGGGTTTGTCAGAGTCACGTTGGATGTCATTTGTGACTTTGATAAGAGCCACGTTATGCCCCGCACTCCCCCCCCCCCCCACACACAGGGACACAGAGACGGGGGGTTATTCACAGTTACACCCCCTCGCTGCCCCTACCAGTATTTCTTCACGACCTGGTGCGTTTTGAACCGATGGTGGAGGGCCTGTGCAGACTTCTCGTCCCGTGTCAGGATCATGACGCCGCTGGTGTCCTTGTCCAGCCGGTGGCAGATGTGCAGCGGCTCCGCCTTCATCCCGTAAAGCATCTTGGCCAGGACGGGCAGCGCGTCCCGCACACTGGTGCCCGTCTTGGGCCCGGCTGCGCAGAGAGAGAGAGAGAGACACACACAAACGTAATCCTGAGACACATCCGCCCTGAGACCGCTCCCCCCCGCCCAAGCACACAAGTTAAACTCACCCACCACCACCCCCCACACAAGTTAGACTATTTACGGGTTAGATACAGAGTACAGCTCCCTCGACACTGTCCCCTCACACACACTCCTGGGACACGCTGCCCTTCGGTTCCGTACCTTCCATCGGGACCCCGTAGGGCTTGTCGACGACGACCAGGTCTGCGTTGTGGAGGACAATCCCTTTCCTCAGGACCTTAGCGAGCACGTTGGGGTGGAGCCGCTGCAGGGGCTGGGTCAGTCGCTTCAGCTCCTGTACTCGGCGGGACAAGGGGGTCCGTAGCTCCTCGGGCTGTGGGGGGGGGGGAGGAGGCGTACAAGAGCAAAGTCTCCAATTAGCCAACACTCGCAGTATTGAACCTCAACAACAAAGCGAGCGACTGTGGGCTTCAGGGGCTGGGGACACTGCCCGCATCGGCACAGAGCAGGATGGAGCTGGGGGCCCAGGCAGCAGAAGGCACGGCCACCGATGGTGGAGCGATTATAATCAGGGATGGTCAGGAGGGCAGAATTAGAGGAGCACAGAGATCTCGGAGGGGGGGGGGGGGGGGTTGTGGGGCTGGAGGAGATTACAGAGATAGGGAGGGGGCGAGGCCCAGGGAGGGATTTGAATACGAGGATGAGAATTTTGAAATCGAGGCGTTGTTTAGCCGGAAGCCAATGTCGGTCAGCGAGCACAGGGGGTGATGGGTGAGTGGGACTTGGTGTGGGTTAGGACACGGGGCAGTGAGCACAGGGGGTGATGGGTGAGTGGGACTTGGTGTGGGTTAGGACACGGGGCAGTGAGCACAGGGGGTGATGGGTGAGTGGGACTTGGTGTGAGTTAGGACACGGGGTCAGTGAGCACAGGGGGTGATGGGTGAGCGGGACGTGGTGTGGGTTAGGACACGGGGGCAGTGAGCACAGGGGGTGATGGGTGAGCGGGACGTGGTGTGGGTTAGGACATGGGGCAGTGAGCACAGGGGGTAATGGGTGAGTGGGACTTGGTGCGAGTTAGGACACGGGGTCAGTGAGCACAGGGGGTGATGGGTGAGTGGGACTTGGTGTGGGTTAGGACACGGGGTCAGCGAGCACAGGGATGATGGGTGAGTGGGACTCGGTGTGGGTTAGGACACGGGGTCAGCGAGCACAGGGGGTGATGGGTGAGCGGGACGTGGTGTGGGTTAGGACACGGGGGCAGTGAGCACAGGGGGTGATGGGTGAGTGGGACTGGGTGTGGGTTAGGACACGGGGGCAGTGAGCACAGGGGGTGATGGGTGAGCGGGACGTGGTGTGGGTTAGGACATGGGGCAGTGAGCACAGGGGGTGATGGGTGAGTGGGACTCGGTGTGGGTTAGGACACGGGGTCAGCGAGCACAGGGGGTGATGGGTGAGCGGGACTCGGTGCGAGTTAGGACACGGGGAAGTGAGCACAGGGGGTGATGGGTGAGCGGGACGTGGTGCGAGTTAGGACACGGGGCAGTGAGCACAGGGAGTGATGGGTGAGTGGGACTGGGTGCGAGTTAGGACACGAGGGCAGTGAGCACAGGGGGTGATGGGTGAGCGGGACGTGGTGTGGGTTAGGACACGGGGCAGCTCGAGTTTTGGATCAGCCAGGAGTACGTTGGAATGGTCAAGTCTGGAGGTAACAAAGGCACGGACGAGGGCTTCAGCAGCGGATGAGCTGAGGCAGGGGGCGGAGACGGGCGATGTTACGGAGGTGGGAATAGGAGGCGGTCTCATGGATGGAGCTGAATTTCTGGGGGGGGTGATCAGGAATTCAGCTCGGGGTAGTTAACGGTGCTGTCTGGGGGTGCAGCTGTGACCCCCGACCCCTGGGGGGGTGAACATGACCCCTGGAGGGGGGCAGTTGTGACCCCACCCCAACCAGTAGGGGGAGTGGCTGTGACCGCCGACCTCTGGGGGGAGTGAACATGACCCCCGACCCTTGGGGGGGGTGGACATGACCCCCGACCCCTGGGGGGCGTGGACATGACTCCCGACCCCTGGGGGAGTGAACATGACCCCCGACCCCTGGGGGGGTGTGAACATGACCCCCAACCATGGGGTGTGGACATGACCCCTGGGGATGTGAACATGACCCCTGACGCCTGGGGGGGTGGACATGACCCCCGACCCCTGGGGGGCGTGGACATGACTCACGACCCCTGGGGGGCGTGGACATGACTCACGAACCCTGGGGGAGTGAACATGACCCCCGACCCCTGGGGGGGTGTGAACATGACCCCCAACCATGGGGTGTGAACATGACCCCTGGGGGTGTGAACATGACCCCTCACCCCTGGGAGGGTGGACATGACCCCCGACCCCTGGGGGGTGTGAACATGACCCCTCACCCCTGGGAGGGTGGACATGACCCCGACCCCTGGGGGGGGTGAACATGACCCCCGACCCCCATCGCTCGGTGGGAAGGGGACGTCGGGCAGTGACGGGACGGGGCGGCCTCCTTCGCACCCTCCAGAATGTTCCAGCACCTTCCAACCCCCCACTCCATTGTTGGCCAGCTGCTGTCCCTCTGACGTCACGCCGTCAGGCAATGTTCCATGACGTCGCGCGGTCAGAATCAGCCGCTTGACGTCACGGCGATTGTCCAACGCGATGACGCCACGCCGCCTTCTCTCTCTCTCTCTCTCTCTTCCCTTCGCCCCACCCCCCCCCCCTTCTTCAGGCGACGTCTGACGTCAGCACGCCGCCGCTACCGTTACCTGTGTCCCCGCCTCCGCCTCGCGCCGGAGCCTCGCCGCCAACTGAGCGGCCGTCAATCGGCCCGACCCCGCGGCCTGGTCCTCCTCCGCCTCCCGCTCCCGCTCCCGGCCCCAGCCCGAGCGGGCCTTCCGCATCCCGCTCCCCGCAGGCCCCGGCCGCCGCCGCCGCAACAACAGCAGCAGCCGCGTCCCCAGGCCCGCCGCCATCTTGGTACTCCCGCTGCTCGGCCTCAGCGCTCACTTCCGGCGGGCGGGCTCTGACCTCTCACCTCCTTCCCCGGGCTCCGCCTCCCTCGCCGCGCACGCGCAGCAGCGTCAGGGGCGCAGCTGGCTGAGGGCGGGCCCCGAGAGCCGCGCATGCGCCCAGCCGCCTCCCGCCCACTGTTGAGCGAAGGACTTGCATTGATGGAGCGCCTCTCCCATCCCCAGGACCAGCCACCTCCAGCCCACAGGCCAACCACCGCACTTTTTGTTCTCTTGGAGGCGCGGCCACTGTCGCCATGTTGTCGCACAGCAAGATCCCACAAGCAGCCACGCGCCCGGCTCCGTCTCAAACGTTCACTCGCTCTGCCGCTCTCGCTTTCTCTCTCACTCGGTGAAGGCGGCACATGGCATGTTGGCCTTCATAACGAGGGGATTTGAGTACGGGGGCAGGGAGGTGTTACTACAGTTGTACAGGGCCTTGGTGAGGCCATACCTGGAGTATTGTGTACAGTTTTGGTCTCCTAACTTAAGGAAGGACATTCTTGCTATTGAGGGAGTGCAGCGAAGGTTCACCAGACTGATTCCCGGGATGGCGGGACTGACCTATCAAGAAAGACTGGATCAACTGGGCCTGTATTCACTGGAGTTCAGAAGAATGAGAGGGGACCTCATAGAAACGTTTAAAATTCTGACGGGTTTAGACAGGTTAGATGCAGGAAGAATGTTCCCGATGTTGGGGAAGTCCAGAACCAGGGGTCACAGTCTAAGGATAAGGGGTAAGCCATTTAGGACCGAGATGAGGAGAAGCTTCTTCACCCAGAGAGTGGTGAACCTGTGGAATTCTCTACCACAGAAAGTTGTTGAGGCCAGTTCGTTGGATATATTCCAGAGAGAGTTAGATGTGGCCCTTATGGCTAAAGGGATCAAGGGGTATGGAGAGAAAGCAGGAAAGAGGTACTGAGGTGAATGATCAGCCATGATCTGATTGAATGGCGGTGCAGGCTCGAAGGGCCGAATGGCCTACTCCTGCACCTATTTTCTATGTTTCAACAACGCGAGGGAAAAAAACCTACTTGAGCTCGCCCTGACCCAATCCACCTGTCGCAGACACGTCTGTCCATCAATGCACCGGTGGCAGCGACCACCGCACAGTCCGTGTGGAGACCAAGTTCCGTCTTTACGCCGAGGGCACCCGCACTCATGTTGTGTGGCTCCACCCGCCATCGTGTTGTGCTGAATGGGATAGATGACGAACTGATCCAGCAGCTCAAAACTGGGCACCCATGGCCCTTGCCCTGTCCCATCGCTTTAACCTCTTCCAGCCCCGAGATGTCTGCGCTCCGCTAATTCTGCCCTCCTGACCATCCCCGATTATAATCGCTCCACCATCGGTGGCCGTGCCTTCTGTTACCTGGGCCCCAAGCTCTGGAACTCCCTCCCTAAACCTCTCCGCCTCTCTACCTCTCTCTCCTCCTTCAAGACGCTCCTTAAAACACACCCCTTTTACCAAGCTATTAGTCACCTGTCCTAATTTCTCCTTGTGTGCCTTGGTGTCAAATTATTTGCCTTATAATACTCCTGTGAAGTGTCTTTGCAGCGAATTCACAAAAAACTGTGGAGTAGTGATAATGGAGGGCTTCAACTATCCCAATATAGACTGGGATAGTAATAGTGTAAAGGGCGGAGAGGGGGAAGAATTTCTGAAGTGCGTTCAGGAGAACTTTCTTGATCAGTCTGTTTCCGGCCCAATGAGGAGACATTGCTGGATCTGTTTCTGGGGAATAAATTAGGTCGAGTGGAACAAGTGTCTGTGTAACTGATCACAATGTCATCAGGTTCGGATCAGCAATAGAAAAGGACAGGGGAGCAATCCAGAGTAAAAAATACTTAATTGGAGGACGAGTTATTTTCAGTGGGTTGAGAATAGACGTGGCCCAGGTAAATTGGGATCAAAAGATTGGCGGACAAAACTTTTTTAAGTGACACAATGGCCTGCGTTTAAAGAGGAGATGGTTTGGCTACAGTCGAGGTACATTCCCACTCGGGAGAAAGATAGAGCAACTAAAGTCAGAGCTCCCTGCATGCCGAAAGAGTTCGAGAGCAAGATGAAGCAGAAAAAGAGCGTGTATGATGAGAAGTCAGGTCGAGAATACATCTGAGAATCAGGCTAGATATAGAAAGGCTGCATCCTCGAACACTGAGGGAAGTGAACAAAGAAATTGCGGAGGTACTGGCCAGAACCTTCCAATCCTCCTTAGAAGCGGGAGTGGTGCCAGAGGACTGGAGATGTTACACCCTTGTTCAAAAAAGGCTGCAAGGATGAACCCAGCAACGACAGACCAGTTAATTTAACCTCGGTAATGGGGAAGCTTTCAGAAACGATAATCCGGGAGAAAATTAACAGTCACTTGGACAAGTGTGGATTAATTAAGGAAAGGATTAAGGATTCGTTAAAGGCAAATCGTGTTTAACCAACGTGATCGAGTTTTTTGATGAGGTAACAGAGAGGGTTGATGAGGGCAATGCGGTTGATGTGATGTACATGGATTTCCAAAAGGCGCTTGATAAAGTGCCACATGATAGACTTGCCAGCAAAGTGGAAGCCCGTGGAATAAAAGGGACAGTGGCAGCCTGTGTACGGCATTGACTCAGTGACAGGAAACAGAGAGTAGTGGTGAACGGTTGTTTTTCGGACTGGAGGAAGGTACACAGTGATGTTCCCCAGGGGTCGGTACTGGGACCACTGCTTCATGTGATATACATTAATGACTGGATTTGGACGTAAGGGGCACAATTTCAAAACTTGCAGATGACACAAAACTTGGAGGTATAGTGGACAGGGCTTGGTGATGGAAATCAAGAATACATAGACAGGCTGGTGGAATGGGCGGACACGTGGCAGATGGAATTTAACGCAGAAAAGTGCAAAGTGATACATTTTGGTCGGAAGGATGAGAGGCCATATAAACTAAAGGGTACAATTCCAAAGGGGGTGCATGAACAGAGAGAGCAGGGGTATATGTGCACAAATCGCTGAAGGTGGCAGGGCAGATTAAGAAAACAGGTAAAAAACTCACGGGATCCTGGACTTGTACAAAAGTGTAGATATTATGATGAATCTTTATAAACCACTGGGTCAGCCTCAACTGGAGTATTGTGTCCAATTCTGGGCATCACACTATAGGAAGGCTGTGAAGGCCTTGGAGAGGGAGCAGAGGAGATTGACCAGAATGGTACCGGGGATGGGGAACTTCAGTTACATGGGGTGACTGGAGAAACTGGGGTTGTTCTCCTTAGAGCAGAGAAGGTTAAGGGGAGATTGACCAGAATGGTACCGGGGATGGGGAACTTCAGTTACATGGGGAGACTGGAGAAGCTGGGATTGTTCTCCTTAGAGCAGAGAAGGTTAAGGGGAGATTGACCAGAATGGTACCAGGGATGGGGGTCTTCAGTTACATGGGGAGACTGGAGAAGCTGGGATTGTTCTCCTTAGAGCAGAGAAGGTTAAGGGGAGATTGATCAGAATGGTACCAGGGATGGGGAACTTCAGTTACATGGGGAGACTGGAGAAGCTGGGATTGTTCTCCTTAGAGCAGAGAAGGTTAAGGGGAGAGTGACCAGAATGGTACCAGGGATGGGGAACTTCAGTTACATGGGGAGACTGGAGAAGCTGGGGTTGTTCTCCTTAGAGCAGAGAAGGTTAAGGGGAGAGTGACCAGAATGGTACCAGGGATGGGGAACTTCAGTTACATGGGGAGACTGGAGAAGCTGGGGTTGTTCTCCTTAGAGCAGAGAAGGTTAAGGGGAGATTTGATCGAGGTGTTCAATATCATGTGAGGTCTGGACAGAGTAGAGAGCGAGAAACTGTTCCCATTGGTGGATGGGTGGAGAACCAGAGGACACAGATTTAAAGTGATTGACAGAAGAACTAAGGGCGACATGAGGAAAAACATATTTACGCAGCGAGTGGTTAGGATCGGGAATGCACGGCCTGAGAGGGTGGGGGAGGCAGACTCCATCGTGGCTTTCAAAAGGGAGTTGGATAAGTACCTGAAGGAAAGGGATTAGCAGGGCCACGGGGAAGGGGCGGGGGAGTAGGACGAGCTGAGAGTCAGCACGGGCTCAACGGGCCGAATGGGATCCTTCTGTGCAGTAATCCTTCTATCATTCTGTGAAAGGCCCGATATAAATTTGAGTTGTTATCTATGAGGCGCTGTGGGCCATCCAGCAGAACTGTAGACCACCACAATCTGTGACCTCGTGGCCCGGCACATCCACCATTACCATCAAACCAGGGGACCAGCCCTGGTTTAACTAGGAGAGCAGAAGAGCAGGCCAGGAGCCTACCAATGAGTTGCCAACCTGGAGAAAGTACAACACAGGATTACATGCGCGCTGGAGAGCATGCTATCGACAGAGCTAAGTGGTCCCATAATCAGCCGATCAGACCTGCCGTCCTGCCACATCCAGTCGTGAATGGTGGTGGACCAATAAACAACTAGCGGGAGGAAGCGCTATCCATGGATATCCCCGTCCTCGAGGATGGCAGAGCCCGCCCAGCACACGAGCACCATTCAGGCTGTCGGAATGGATTTGGGAAGCAGCAACATGCTCAAGGACTTTGGAGACGAAAGGCAGGTTGGAGATGGAGCAGTAGTTTGCAAGGACGGAGGGGAGTTTGTAAGAAGGGAGGTGATGTCAGCAGATTTGAATGTGAGGGAGAGAGTATCTCCTTTAAGATGCCCCTTAAAACCTACCTCTTTTACCAAGCTTTCAGTACATGTCCTAATATCTCCTGATGTCATCATGGGCGGTCCATCGAACGAGGATGACTTGTTTCCACATCAGTTCACAGATGTTTCAATGCAGGACCCGATGATCCAGTCCTGAACTCCAGGGGGTGGAAGATACCTGTAGGTGGATTGTTTTAACGTGGGGTGACCGTTGTACACCAGCCACCACACGGGGCTTGACAGAGCGAGGCCTTGGTCCAGGGGCAAGGGTTAACCAGGACGACTGGAGACCTGCTCTGCTGCACGGACCTAGTGCGCTCACATATCGCACACAGTGTGGGCTGGTCTGTGCTGCCCCCTGGGCCCCGATCTCTCGCCGCTCCTCCGCCCCGATCTCTCGCCGCTCCTCCGCCCCGATCTCTCGCCGCTCCTCCGCCCCGATCCCTCGCCGCTCCTCCGCCCCGATCTCTCGCCGCTCCTCCGCCCCGATCTCTCGCCGCTCCTCCGCCCCGATCTCTCGCCGCTCCTCCGCCCCGATCTCTCGCCGCTCCTCCGCCCCGATCTCTCGCCGCTCCTCCGCCCCGATCTCTCGCCGCTCCTCCGCCCCGATCTCTCGCCGCTCCTCCGACCCGATCCCTCGCCGCTCCTCCGCCCCGATCTCTCGCCGCTCCTCCGCCCCGATCTCTCGCCGCTCCTCCGCCCCGATCTCTCATCGCTCCTCCATCACAATCTCTCGCCGCTCCTCCGCCCCGATCTCTCGCCGCTCCTCCGCCCCGATCTCTCGCCGCTCCTCCGCCCCGATCTCTCATCGCTCCTCCATCACAATCTCTCGCCGCTCCTCCGCCCTGACCTTCCTGGGCCCCGCCGATGTTCCTGCCCACGCTCCAAACGGCGACCTGGGTTTTGATGAGGTCACCCAGTCGCCCACCTCGAAGACGTCGTGCACTCGGAGCGGTTCACGCTGGCAGTTGTAGCGGCATGCTCCAGGTCTTATACACCTGACCTTCGGTGGTGACCTCTCACAGGTCGGGGTGACCCATGATGTCCCAGGGCCCGGTGCTCCAGTTCCTGCACTCCCGACCTGCGGTGGTGTCCTCTCACAGGTCAGGGTGACCCATGATGTCCCAGAGACCCGGTGCTCCAGTTCCTGCACTCCCGACCTGTGGTGGTGACCTCTCACAGGTCGGGGTGACCCACGATGTCCCAGGGACCCGGTGCTCCAGTTCCTGCACTCCCGACCTGCGGTGGTGTCCTCTCGCCGGTCAGGGTGACCCACGATGTCCCAGGGCCCGGTGCTCCAGTTCCTGCACTCCCGACCTGCGGTGGTGACCTCTCGCCGGTCAGGGTGACCCATGATGTCCCAGGGACCCGGTGCTCCAGTTCCTGCACTCCCGACCTGCGGTGGTGTCCTCTCGCCGGTCAGGGTGACTCATGATGTCCCAGGGACCCGGTGCTCCAGCTCTTTATCCTCCCGACCTCCTTATGTGGCTCTGTGTCAAATGCCGTTTGACAAGTGCTCCTGTGAAGCGACTTGTGAGGTGTTGCTATGTTACAGGTGCGACGTGAATGCAAGTTTTTGTTCCTAGATACGTGTATCAATATTAGCAAGTTCAGTTCAGTATCTAATCAGCATATAATTTAATATTGTATATGTATATTTCAAATCAGCAGTTATATAATTTAAAACATTAGGTAAGAATAAAATAGCCCATCTAAAACTCACAACATTAGAAATATAAAACCACGCAGCATGTATATCATCTAAGGCAGCGTGTGTATTATGTAGAAACATAGAAAATAGGTGCAGGAGTAGGCCATTCGGCCCTTCTAGCCTGCACCGCCATTCAATGAGTTCATGGCTGAACATGCAACTTCAGTACCCCTTTCCTGCTTTCTCACCATACCCCTTGATCCCCCTAGTAGTAAGGACTTCATCCAACTCCATTTTGAATATATTTAGTGAATTGGCCTCAACAACTTTCTGTGGTGGAGAATTCCACAGGTTCACCACTCTCTGGGTGAAGAAATTCCTCCTCATGTCAGTCTTAAATGGCTTACCCCTTATCCTTAGACTGTGTCCCCTGGTTCTGGACTTCCCCAACATCGGGAACATTCTTCCTGCATCTAACCTGTCTAACCCCGTCAGAATTTTAAACGTTTCTATGAGGTCCCCACTCATTCTTCTGAACTCCAGTGAATACAAGCCCAGTTGATCCAGTCTTTCTTGATAGGTCAGTCCCGCCATCCCGGGAATCAGTCTGGTGAATCTTCGCTGCACTCCCTCAATAGCAAGAATGTCCTTCCTCAGGTTAGGAGACCAAAACTGTACACAATACTCCAGGTGTGGCCTCACCAAGGCCCTGTACAACTGTAGCAACACCTCCCTGCCCCTGTACTCAAATCCCCTCGCTATGAAGGCCAACATGCCATTTGCTTTCTTAACCGCCTGCTGTACCTGCATGCCAACCTTCAATGACTGATGTACCATGACACCCAGGTCTCTTTGCACCTTCCCTTTTCCTAATCTGTCACCATTCAGATAATAGTCTGTCTCTCTGTTTTTACCACCAAAGTGGATAACCTCACATTTATCCACATTATACTTCATCTGCCATGCATTTGCCCACTCACCTAACCTATCCAAGTCACTCTGCAGCCTCATAGCATCCTCCTCGCAGCTCACACTGCCACCCAACTTAGTGTCATCCGCAAATTTGGAGATACTACATTTAATCCCCTCGTCTAAATCATTAATGTACAGTGTAAACAGCTGGGTAACTGGGTATACTTATCTCCCAACATAGCATATACCTGCAACGTTGTATTTATGAGCTAATATTATTAGTGGAAACTGTATATATGTGTGCGTGTGCAATTGAATGCAAATTATCTGCAAATTGAAATGGCACATCTCAAATTTCATAAAATAAGTCTAACTTTAAATAATGGATGAATAATTCAAAATAACAGGGGGAAACTTGCAGGTACTGTGGAGAAATAGCAGGGGAATGCGACTAATGGTATAGCTCTCCAAAGAGCTGGCACAGGCCTGATAGGCCGAATAGCCTCCTCTTGTGCGGTATAATTCCAGGAATATTGACCGCGAGGGACTATGGAGCGCCCTCCTCCGTTTCGGATGCCCCCAGATGTTTGTCGCCATCCCCCGCCTGCTCCATGACGACGTGTGCAGGCCGTGATCCTGACCAACGGGTCCATCACAGACCCAATCCACGTCCGGGCCGGGGTCAAGCAGGGCTGCGTCATCGCCCCAACCCTCTTCTCGATCTTCCTCACCGCCGTGCTCCAGCTCACTCTCAGCAAGCTCCCCGCTGGAGTGGAGCTAAACTACAGAACCAGTGGGAAGCTGTTTAGCCTTCGCTGCCTCCAGGCCAGGTCCAAGACTGTCCCATCCTCTGTCGTCGAGCTACAGTACGCACACGATGCCCGCGTCTGCATATATTCAGAGACTGAGGTGTAATACTGTCTGCTCATTGATCAAAACCATCCCCACTCCCTCTAGATGCCTGTTGGTGAAATACAGCCAACGATGGCCCTCCCAGTTTAACAGTGACTGGTAACATTAGTGGTTTATTTTACATTGAGCTCCCCTTTTGTTCCCCTCCCTCAGCCTCCGCAGGAACAGACTGCCGCCGGGGGTCGGGACACACAGACCCAGGCAGCATCACTGGTACCTCACCCCAAGGAACTGATCTCCTGTGTCAGCCCAGACACTCAGTGAAAACACCTACCAGCAGGGAGCACTGCTGACCCAGGAGTGAGAGAGAGAGAGAGAAAGACAATGTGAGAGAGACAGAGGGAGATAAAATAGAGACAGCAAAAGAGACAGAAACAGGAAGACATCGTGAGAGAGAGAGAGAGAAACATAGAGCGTGAAGGAGAGAGAGAGAAACATAGAGAGTGAAGGAGAGATAAAATAGAGACAGAGAGAGAGACAAACAGGAAGACAAAGAGATGGAGAGAGAGACAGAGTGATTGAGAGACAGACAGACAGAGAGAGAGAGAGATGGAGAGAGACAGAGTGATTGAGAGACAGACAGACAGAGAGAGAGAGATGGACAGAGAGACAGAGTGATTGACAGATAGACAGACAGACAGAGAGAGATGGCGAGAGACAGAGTGATTGAGAGACAGACAGACAGAGAGAGAGAGAGATGGAGAGAATCAGAGTGATTGAGAGACAGACAGACAGAGAGAGAGATGGAGAGAGACAGAGTGATTGAGAGACAGGCAAACAGAGAGAGAGATGGAGAGAGACAGAGTGATTGCGAGACAGACAGACAGAGAGAGAGATGGAGAGAGACAGAGTGATTGCGAGACAGACAGACAGAGAGAGAGATGGAGAGAGACAGAGAGATTGAGAGACAGACAGACAGAGAGAGAGAGAGATGGAGAGAGTCAGAGTGATTGAGATACAGACAGACAGAGAGAGATAGATGGAGAGAGACAGATTGATTGAGAGACAGATAGAGCGGGATGGAGAGAGACAGAGTGATTGCGAGACAGATAGACAGAGAGAGAGAGAGATGGAGAGAGACAGAGTGATTGAGAGACAGACAGACACAGAGAGAGAGAGAGAGAGAGATGGAGAGAGACAGAGTGATTGAGAGACAGACAGAGAGAGAGAGATGGAGAGAGAGACAGTGATTGCGAGACAGACAGACAGAGAGAGAGAGATGGAGAGAGACAGCGAGAGATGGTGAGAAAGAACAAGATAAGGGGGAGAGATAGTGACGGAAGACTGAGAGAGTGAGAGAGGGTGTTAAAGACAGACAATGATAGAGAGACAAAGTGTGAAAGAAAGACAGATAAAGACGGAGAAAGGGAGAGACATAGAAACATAGAAAATATGTGTAGGAGTAGGCCATTCAGCCCTTCTAGCCTGCACCGCCATTCAATGAGTTCATGGCTGAACATGAAACTTCAGTACCCCATTCCTGCTTTCACGCTGTACCCCCTGATCCCCGAGTAGTAAGGACTTCATCTAACTCCCTTTTGAATATATTTAGTGAATTGGCCTCAACTACTTTCTGTGGTAGAGAATTCCACAGGTTCACCACTCTCTGGGTGAAGAAGTTTCTCCTCATCTCGGTCCTAAATGGCTTACCCCTTATCCTTGGACTGTGACCCCTGGTTCTGGACTTCCCCAACATTGGGAACATTCTTCCTGCATCCAACCTGTCCAAACCCGTCAGAATTTTAAACGTTTCTATGAGGTCCCCTCTCACTCTTCTGAACTCCAGTGAATACAAGCCCAGTTGATCCAGTCTCTCTTGATAGGTCAGTCCCACCATCCCGGGAATCAGTCTGGTGAATCTTCGCTGCACTCCCTCAATAGCAAGAATGTCCTTCCTCAGGTTAGGAGACCAAAACTGTACACAATACTCCAGGTGTGGCCTCACCAAGGCCCTGTACAACTGTAGCAACACCTCCCTGCCCCTGTACTCAAATCCCCTCGCTATGAAGGCCAACATGCCATTTGCTTTCTTAACCGCCTGCTGTACCTGCATGCCAACCTTCAATGACTGATGTACCATGACACCCAGGTCTCGTTGCACCTCCCCTTTTCCTAATCTGTCACCATTCAGATAATAGTCTGTCTCTCTGTTTTTACCACCAAAGTGGATAACCTCACATTTATCCACATTATACTTCATCTGCCATGCATTTGCCCACTCACCTAACCTATCCAAGTCGCTCTGCAGCCTCATAGCATCCTCCTCGCAGCTCACACTGCCACCCAACTTAGTGTCACCTGCAAATTTGGAGATACTACATTTAATCCCCTCGTCTAAATCATTAATGTACAATGTAAACAGTAAGGGAGAGAAAGAGAGACAAGAGGGAGAGAAAGATAGAAAGGTACAGAGAGCAGAGAGAGAAAGATGGGCAGACAGAGATAGAGATCAAGTGAGACCGTGAGAGAAAAAGAGACAGAAGGAATGAGAGTGCGAGGAAAATATATAGACATAGAGGGGGAACAAGAGAGAGGTAGATGGAGAGGCACAACGAGAGAGAGAATAGGATAAAGTGAGACCGAGAGACGGAATGCGAGGAAACCGAACAGACAGAATGAGAGAGACAGAGTGGTTGTGAGACACAGAGAGGGGGGAGAGGCGGAGAGAGTCAGAGTGAGTGAGAGTCAGAGAAAAGCAAATGAGAAGGGGAGAGCGAGAGAGACTCACAGAGCAGAGAGAAACGAGGGAAGACAAAGAAATATACAGGGAGCGATATAAAGCGAAGGGTCAGAAGGAGAAAGAGCGAGCGACGGAAGGGGTGAAAAATAGAGGCAGAGAGAGAGAGAGAGAGCCAGCGGGAGAAAGAGATGGGAGAGACAGGAGGGAGAGAAAGACAGATAAGATGGAAGGACAGAGGGTTAGTGAAAGAGAGGGACAGAGACAAGACGGAAAGAGAGAGATAGAGAGACACAGAAACACAGAAAGAGAGCAGGGAGAGAAACAGTAGAGAGAGAAAGATGGCCAGACAGAGATATACATCACGTGAGACAGTGAGAGAAAAAGCAGCACTTTCATGTGCAATATTTAAAGGTTGTATCAACGAATTTATCCTTCATTGTGCCTTGTACGGGTGTATAATTACAGTGCAACCAGAGTCAATCCCTCACTTTCCACTATAAAAATAAATTTAGACCATTGGGAACACATACACTTTTCAATGTGACTCATAAACCTGCATCATGTCCGTGAGCTGATTAATATTTCTTATTTTTATTGTGTGGAAACTACGTGAAGGGTTCTTCATACAATAAATGCCATGACAATCTTTAATAGTGGCTGTTGTGAACACAATTCACTTTATTTGTGCGCAACTGTCCGCTCTCTTTCCCTTGCGCGGTCTCGCAAAATTTGCTGCATCTCTTCCGGCGGCAGGCGCTGGAGAGCAGACTGCAATGCTCCATGACATCCCAGCCTCACAGCTCAGGGAACCACTGATCTAACCTTTCCCACACTCCTGTATCTGGGGAGGTCCCTCTAACCCCTCCCTCACACTCCTGTATCTGGGGAGATCCCACTAACCCCTCTCACACTCCTGTATCTGGAGAGGTCCCTCTAACCACTCTCTCACACTCCTGTCTCTGGGGAGGTCCCTCTAACCCCTCTCTCACACTCCTGTATCTGGGGAGGTTCCTCTAACCCCTCTCTCACACTCCTGTATCTGGAGAGGTCCCTCTAACCCCTCTCTCACACCCCTGTATCTGGGGAGGTCCCTCTAACCCCTCTCTCACACTCCTGTATCTGGGGAGGTCCCTCTAACCCCTCTCTCACACTCCTGTATCTGGGGAGGTCCCTCTGACCCCTCTCTCACACTCCTGTATCTGGGGAGGTCCCTCTGACCCCTCTCTCACACTCCTGTATCTGGAGAGGTCCCTCTAACCCCTCTCTCACACCCCTGTATCTGGGGAGGTCCCTCTAACCCCTCTCTCACACTCCTGTATCTGGGGAGGTCCCTCTAACCCCTCCCTCACACTCCTGTATCTGGGGAGATCCCTCTAACCCCTCTCTCACTCCTGTATCTGGGGAGGTCCCTCTAATCCCTCTCTGACACTCCTGTATCTGGGGAGGTCCCTCTAACCCCTGTCTCTGGGGAGGTCCCTCTAACCGCTCTCTCACACTCCTGTATCTGGGGAGGTCCCTCTAACCCCTCTCTCACACTCCTGTATCTGGGGAGGTCCCTCTAACCGCTCTCTCACACTCCTGTATCTGGGGAGGTCCCTCTAACCCCTCCCTCACACTCCTGTATCTGGAGAGGTCCCTCTAACCCCTCTCTCACACTCCTGTATCTGGGGAGGTCCCTCCAACCGCTCTCTCACACTCCTGTATCTGGGGAGGTCCTTCTAACCCCTCTCTCACACTCCTGTTTCTGGGGAGGTACCTCTGACCCCTCTCTCACACTCCTGTATCTGGAGAGGTCCCTCTAACACCTCTCTCACACTCCTGTATCTGGGGAGATCTCTCTAACCTCTCTCTCACACTCCTGTATCTGGGGAGGTCCCTCGAACCCCTCTCTCACACTTCTGTACCTGCGGAGGTCCCTCTAACCTCTCTCTCACACTCCTGTATCTGGGGAGGACACTCTAATCCCTCTCTCACACTCCTGTATCTGGGGAAGTGCCTCTCTCACACTCCTGTATCCAGGGAGGTCCCTCGAACCCCTCTCTCTCACTCCTGTATCTGGGGTGTCCCTCTCACCACCTCTCTCACACTCCTGTATATGGGGACGTCCCTCTAACCCCTCTCTCACACTACTCTATCTGGGGAGGTCCCTCTAACCCCTCTCTCTCACTACTCTATCTGGGGAGGTCCCTCTAACCCCTCTCTCACACTCCTGTATCTGGGGAGGTCCCTCTAACCCCGCTCTTAGACTCCTGTATCTGTAGAGGTTCCTCTAACCCCTCTCTCACACTCCTGTATCTGGGGAGGTCCCTCTAACCTTTCCCACATTCCTGTATCTGGGGCTGTCCCTCTAACCCCTCTCTCACACTCCTGTATCTGGGGAGGTCCCTCTAACCCCTCTCTCACACTCCTGTATCTGGGGACATCCCTCTAACCCCTCTCTCACACTCCTGTATCTGGGAAGGTCCCTCTAACCCCTCTCTCTCACGACTCTATCTGGGAAGTCCCTCTAACCTCCTCTCACACTCCTGTATCTGGGGAGATCCCTCTAACCTCTCTCTCACACTCCTGTATCTGGGGAGGTCCCTCTAACCTTTCCCAAACTCCTGTATCTGGGGCTATCCCTCTAACCCCTCTCTCACACTTCTGCAGCTGGGGAGGTCCCTCTAACTGCTCTCTCACACTCCTGTATCTGGGGAGGTCCCTCTAACCCCTCTCTCACACTCCTGTATCTCGGGAGGTCCATCTCTCACACTCCTGCATCTGGGGAGGTCCCTCTAACGCCTCTCTCGCTCTACTGTATCTGGGGAGGTCCCTCTAACCCCTCTCTCACACTCCTGTATCTGGGGAGGTACCGCTAACCCCTCTCTCACACTCCTGTATCTGGGGAGGTCCCTCTAACGCCTCTCTCTCACTACTGTATCTGGGGAGGTCACTCTAACCCCTCTCTCACACTCCTGTATCTGGGGAGATCTCTCTAACCTCTCTCTCACACTCCTGTATCTGGGGAGGTCCCTCGAACCCCTCTCTCACACTTCTGTACCTGCGGAGGTCCCTCTAACCTCTCTCTCACACTCCTGTATCTGGGGAGGACACTCTAATCCCTCTCTCACACTCCTGTATCTGGGGAAGTGCCTCTCTCACACTCCTGTATCCAGGGAGGTCCCTCGAACCCCTCTCTCTCACTCCTGTATCTGGGGTGTCCCTCTCACCACCTCTCTCACACTCCTGTATATGGGGACGTCCCTCTAACCCCTCTCTCACACTCCTGTATCTGGGGAGGTCCCTCTACCCGCTCTCTCATACTCCCGTATCTGGGAGGTTCTTCGAACCCCTCTCTCACAGTCCTGTCTCTGGGGAGGTCCCTCTAACCCCTCTCTCACACCTGTATCTGGGGAGGTCCCTCGAACCCCTCTCTCACACTCCTGTATCTAGGGAGGTCCCTCTAACCCCTCTCTCACACTTCTGTATCTGGGGAGGTCCCTCTAATCCCTCTGTCACATTCCTGTATCTGGGGAGATCCCTTTAACCCCCTCTCTCACACTTCTGTATCTGGGGAGGTCCCTCTAACCCCCTCTCTCACAGTCCTGCACCTGGGGATGTCCCTCTAACCCCTCTCTCACACTCCTGTATCTAGGGAGGTCCCTCTAACCCCTCTCTCACACTTCTGTATCTGGGGAGGTCCCTCTAATCCCTCTCTCACATTCCTGTATCTGGGGTGGTCCCTCTAATCCCTCTCTCACACTCCTGTATCTGGGGAGGTCCCTCTAACCCCTCTCACAGTCCTGCACCTGTGGAGGTCCCTCTAACCTCTCTCTCACACTCCTGTATCTGGGGAGGTCCCTCTAACCCCCTCTCTCACAGTCCTGCACCTGTGGAGGTCCCTCTAACCTCTCTCTCACACTCCTGTATCTGGGGTGGTCCCTCTAAATCCCTCTCTCACACTCCTGCACCTGGGGAGATCCCTCTAACATTTCCTACACTCCTGCATCTGGGGCTGTCCCTCTAATCACTCTCTCACACTCCTGCATCTGGGGAGGTCCCTCTAACCGCTCTCTCACACTCCTGTATCTGGGGAGGTCCCTCTATCCCCTCTCTCATACTCCCATATCTGGGAGGTTCCTCTAACCTCTCTCTCACACTCCTGTATCTCGGGAGGTTCCTCTAACCTCTCTCTCACACTCCTGTATCTCGGGAGGTCCCTCTCTCACCCTCCTGTATCTCGGGAGGTTCCTCTAACCTCTCTCTCACACTCCTGTATCTCGGGAGGTCCCTCTCTCACCCTCCTGTAGCTGGGGAAGTCCCACTAACCTCTCTCTCACACTCCTGCATCTGGGGATGTCCCTCTAACCCCTTTCTCACACTCCTGTATCTGGGGAGGTCCCTCTAACCCCTCTCTCACACTCCTGTATCTGGGGACATCCCTCTAACCCCTCTCTCACACTCCTGTATCTGGGGAGGTCCCTCTAACCCCTCTCTCTCACGACTCTATCTGGGAAGTCCCTCTAACCTCCTCTCACACTCCTGTATCTGGGGAGATCCCTCTAACCTCTCTCTCACACTCCTGTATCTGGGGAGGTCCCTCTAACCTTTCCCACACTCCTGTATCTGGGGCTATCCCTCTAACCCCTCTCTCACACTTCTGCAGCTGGGGAGGTCCCTCTAACTGCTCTCTCACACTCCTGTATCTGGGGAGGTCCCTCTAACCCCTCTCTCACACTCCTGTATCTCGGGAGGTCCATCTCTCACACTCCTGCATCTGGGGAGGTCCCTCTAACGCCTCTCTCGCACTACTGTATCTGGGGAGTTCCCTCTAACCCCTCTCTCACACTCCTGTATCTGGGGAGGTACCGCTAACCCCTCTCTCACACTCCTGTATCTGGGGAGGTCCCTCTAACGCCTCTCTCTCACTACTGTATCTGGGGAGGTCACTCTAACCCCTCTCTCACACTCCTGTATCTGGGGAGATCTCTCTAACCTCTCTCTCACACTCCTGTATCTGGGGAGGTCCCTCGAACCCCTCTCTCACACTTCTGTACCTGCGGATGTCCATCTAACCTCTCTCTCACACTCCTGTATCTGGGGAGGACACTCTAATCCCTCTCTCACACTCCTGTATCTGGGGAAGTGCCTCTCTCACACTCCTGTATCCAGGGAGGTCCCTCGAACCCCTCTCTCTCACTCCTGTATCTGGGGTGTCCCTCTCACCACCTCTCTCACACTCCTGTATATGGGGACGTCCCTCTAACCCCTCTCTCACACTACTCTATCTGGGGAGGTCCCTCTAACCCCTCTCTCTCACTACTCTATCTGGGGAGGTCCCTCTAACCCCTCTCTCACACTCCTGTATCTGGGGAGGTCCCTCTAACCTTTCCCACATTCCTGTATCTGGGGCTGTCCCTCTAACCCCTCTCTCACACTCCTGTATCTGGGGAGGTCCCTCTAACCCCTCTCTCACACTCCTGTATCTGGGGAGGTCCCTCTACCCGCTCTCTCATACTCCCGTATCTGGGAGGTTCTTCGAACCCCTCTCTCACAGTCCTGTCTCTGGGGAGGTCCCTCTAACCCCTCTCTCACACCTGTATCTGGGGAGGTCCCTCGAACCCCTCTCTCACACTCCTGTATCTAGGGAGGTCCCTCTAACCCCTCTCTCACACTTCTGTATCTGGGGAGGTCCCTCTAATCCCTCTGTCACATTCCTGTATCTGGGGAGGTCCCTTTAACCCCCTCTCTCACACTCCTGTATCTGGGGTGGTCCCTCTAAACCCCTCTCTCACACTCCTGCACCTGGTGAGGTCCCTCTACCATTTTCCACACTCCTGCATCTGGGGCTGTCCCTCGAACCTCTCTCTCACACTCCTGCATCTGGGGAGGTCCCTCTAACCACTCTCTCACACTCCTGTATCTGGGGAGGTCCATCTAACCCCTCTCTCATACTCCCATATCTGGGAGGTCCCTCTGACCCCTCTCTCACACTCCTGTATCTGGAGAGGTCCCTCTAACCCCTCTCTCACACTCCTGTATCTAGGGAGGTCCCTCTAACGCCTCTCTCACACTTCTGTATCTGGGGAGGTCCCTCTAACCCCCTCTCTCACAGTCCTGCACCTGGGGATGTCCCTCTAACCCCTCTCTCACACTCCTGTATCTAGGGAGGTCCCTCTAACCCCTCTCTCACACTTCTGTATCTGGGGAGGTCCCTCTAATCCCTCTCTCACATTCCTGTATCTGGGGTGGTCCCTCTAATCCCTCTCTCACACTCCTGTATCTGGGGAGGTCCCTCTAACCCCTCTCACAGTCCTGCACCTGTGGAGGTCCCTCTAACCTCTCTCACACACTCCTGTATCTGGGGAGGTCCCTCTAACCCCCTCTCTCACAGTCCTGCACCTGTGGAGGTCCCTCTAACCTCTCTCTCACACTCCTGTATCTGGGGTGGTCCCTCTAAACCCCTCTCTCACACTCCTGCACCTGGGGAGATCCCTCTAACCCCTCTCTCACACTCCTGTACCTGCGGAGGTCCCTCTAACCCCCCTCTCTCACACTCCTGTATCTCGGGAGGTCCCTCTCTCACACTCCTGTATCTGGGGAGTTCCCTCTAACGCCTCTCTCTCACTGCTGTATCTGGGGAGGTCACTCTAACCTCTCTCTCACACTCCTGTATCTGGGGAGATCCCTCTAATCCCTCTCTCACACTCCTGTATCTGGGGAAGTCCCTCGAACCCCTCTCTCACACTCCTGTATCTGGGGATGTCCCTCTAACTCCTTTCTCACACTCCTGTATCTGGGGAGGACCCTCTAATCCCTCTCTCACACTCCTGTATCTGGGGAAGTGCCTCTCTCACACTCCTGTATCTGGGGAGGTCCCTCGAACCCCTCTCTCTCACTCCTGAATCTGGGGTGTCCCTCTCACCACCTTTCTCACACTGCTGTATATGGGGACGTCCCTCTAACCCCTCTCTCACACTACTCTATCTGGGGAGGTCCCTCTAACCCCTCTCTCTCACTACTCTATCTGGGGAGGTCCTTCTAACCCCTCTCTCACACTCATGTATCTGGGGAGATCCCTCTAACCCCTCTCTCACACTCCTGTATCTGGGGAGGTCACTCTAACCCCTCTCTCACACTCCTGTATCTGGGGAGGTCCCTCTAACGCCTCTCTCTCACTACTGTATCTGGGGAGGTCACTCTAACCCCTCTCTCACACTCCTGTATCTGGGGAGATCTCTCTAACCTCTCTCTCACTCTCCTGTATCTGGGGAGGTCCCTCGAACCCCTCTCTCACACTTCTGTACCTGCGGAGGTCCCTCTAACCTCTCTCTCACACTCCTGTATCTGGGGAGGACACTCTAATCCCTCTCTCACACTCCTGTATCTGGGGAAGTGCCTCTCTCACACTCCTGTATCCAGGGAGGTCCCTCGAACCCCTCTCTCTCACTCCTGTATCTGGGGTGTCCCTCTCACCACCTCTCTCACACTCCTGTATATGGGGACGTCCCTCTAACCCCTCTCTCACACTACTCTATCTGGGGAGGTCCCTCTAACCCCTCTCTCTCACTACTCTATCTGGGGAGGTCCCTCTAACCCCTCTCTCACACTCCTGTATCTGGGGAGGTCCCTCTAACCCCGCTCTTAGACTCCTGTATCTGTAGAGGTTCCTCTAACCCCTCTCTCACACTCCTGTATCTGGGGAGGTCCCTCTAACCTTTCCCACATTCCTGTATCTGGGGCTGTCCCTCTAACCCCTCTCTCACACTCCTGTATCTGGGGTGGTCCCTCTAAACCCCTCTCTCACACTCCTGCACCTGGGGAGATCCCTCTAACATTTCCTACACTCCTGCATCTGGGGCTGTCCCTCTAACCACTCTCTCACACTCCTGCATCTGGGGAGGTCCCTCTAACCGCTCTCTCACACTCCTGTATCTGGGGAGGTCCCTCTATCCCCTCTCTCATACTCCCATATCTGGGAGGTTCCTCTAACCTCTCTCTCACACTCCTGTATCTCGGGAGGTTCCTCTAACCTCTCTCTCACACTCCTGTATCTCGGGAGGTCCCTCTCTCACCCTCCTGTAGCTGGGGAGGTCCCACTAACCTCTCTCTCACACTCCTGCATCTGGGGCTGTCCCTCTCACCACTCTCTCGCACTCCTGTATCTGAGGAGGTCCCTCTAATCCCTCTCTCACACACCTGTACCTGCGGAGGTCTCTCTAACCCCTCTCTCATAGTCCTGTATCTGAGGAGATCCCTCTAACCCCTCTCTCACACTCCTGTACCTGCGGAGGTCCCTCTAACCCCCCTCTCTCACACTCCTGTATCTCGGGAGGTCCCTCTCTCACACTCCTGTATCTGGGGAGTTCCCTCTAACGCCTCTCTCTCACTGCTGTATCTGGGGAGGTCACTCTAACCTCTCTCTCACACTCCTGTATCTGGGGAGATCCCTCTAATCCCTCTCTCACACTCCTGTATCTGGGGAAGTCCCTCGAACCCCTCTCTCACACTCCTGTATCTGGGGATGT
Source organism: Pristiophorus japonicus (assembly GCF_044704955.1). NCBI lineage: Eukaryota > Metazoa > Chordata > Chondrichthyes > Pristiophoridae > Pristiophorus > Pristiophorus japonicus. The sequence continues at coordinate 81,378 of NW_027254504.1, forward strand.
CCCTCTAACTCCTTTCTCACACTCCTGTATCTGGGGAGGACCCTCTAATCCCTCTCTCACACTCCTGTATCTGGGGAAGTGCCTCTCTCACACTCCTGTATCTGGGGAGGTCCCTCGAACCCCTCTCTCTCACTCCTGAATCTGGGGTGTCCCTCTCACCACCTTTCTCACACTGCTGTATATGGGGACGTCCCTCTAACCCCTCTCTCACACTACTCTATCTGGGGAGGTCCCTCTAACCCCTCTCTCTCACTACTCTATCTGGGGAGGTCCTTCTAACCCCTCTCTCACACTCATGTATCTGGGGAGATCCCTCTAACCCCTCTCTCACACTCCTGTATCTGGGGAGGTCCCTCTAACCCCGCTCTTACACTCCTGTATCTGTGGAGGTTCCTCTAACCCCTCTCTCACACTCCTGTATCTGGGGAGGTCCCTCTAACCTTTACCACATTCCTGTATCTGGGGCTGTCCCTCTAACCCCTCTCTCACACACTCCTGCATCTGGGGAGGTCCGTCTAACCCCTCTCTCACACTCCTGTATCTTGGAGGTTCTTCGAACCCCTCTCTCACAGTCCTCTCTCTGGGGAGGTCACTCTAACCCCTCTCTCACACTCCTGTATCTGGGGATGTCCCTCTAACGCCTCTCTCACACTTCTGTATCTGGGAAGGTCCCTCTAACCTCTCTCTCACACTCCTATATCTGGGGAGGTCCCTCTAACACCTCTCTCACACTCGTGGATCTGGGGAGGTCCCTCTAACCCCTCTCTCACACTCCTGTATCTGGGGAGGTCCCTCTAACCCCTCTCTCACACTCCTGTATCTGGGGAGGTCCGTATCACCCCTCTCTCACACTCCTGCATCTGGGGAGGTCCCTCTAAACCCTCTCTCACACTCCTGTATCTGGGGAGGTCTCTCTAACCCCTCTCTCACACTCCTGTATGTGGGGAGGTCCCTCTAAACCCTCTCTCACACTCCTGTATCTGGGGAGTTCCCTCTAACCCCTCTCTCACACTCCTGTATCTGGGGTGGTCCCTCTAACCCCTCTCTCACACTCCTGTATCGGGGGAGGTCCCTCTAACCCCTCTCTCACACTCCTGTATCTCGGGAGGTCCCTCTAACCCCTCTCTCACACTCCTCTATCTGGGAGGTCACTCTAAACCCTCTCGCCCACTCCGATATCTGGGGAGGACCCTCTAACCGCTCTCTCACACTCCTGTATCTGGGGAGGTCCCTCTAACCCCTCTCTCACACTCCTGTATCTGGGGAGGTACCACTAACCCCTCTCTCACACTTGTGTATCTGCAGTGGTCCCTTTAATGAGTTAGGAGAGAATGAGGAAGGAGCTGTGATGATATAATATGCAATGATAATATCTCTGTTGCTATTTCCTAGGTATTGTTGACAGTAAGGGGTGAACTATTCACTTGGTGTGTTTGGAAGGTGTACGTGACTCTGTCATTTGTATGGGTATAATCAGCTGCTATATTCATTCCAGTTAACTGCAGCTATCCTGAGTTCAATCTGAAATATTTGCTCAGGTTTTGTGAAAGGGAAGGTTAAAAAAAGGTCATAAAACGGACGTCACCTGTGAGCTGTGAGACGAAGACAACAGCTCCCAGTTATAAACTGATGTCGACACTCAGTCTGTTTCCGGACACAATTCCCAGGGCAGGTATCTGGGGAGGACCCTCTAACCCCTCTCTCGCACTCCTGTATCTGGGGAGGTCCCTCTAACCCCTTTCCGACACTCCTGTATCTGGGGATGTCCCTCTAACCCGTCTCTCACACTCCTGTATCTGGGAGGTTCCTCTAACCCCTCTCTGACACTCCTGTTCCTGGGGATCTCCCTCTAACCCCTCTCTCACACTCCTGTATCTGGGGAGGTCTCTCTAACCCCTCTTTCACACTCCTGTATGTGGGAAGGTCCCTCTGACCCCTCTCTCACACTCCTGTATCTGGGGAGGTCCCTCTAACCCCTCTCTGACATTCCCGTATCTGGGGACATCCCTTTAATCCCTCGCTCGCACTCCTATATATGGGGACGTCCCTCTAACCCCTCTCTCGCACTCCTGTATCTGAGGAGGTCCCTCTAACCCCTCTCTCACACTCCGGTAATTTGGGGAGGTCCCTCTAATCCCTCTCTCACACTCCTGTATCTGGGGAGGTCCCTCTAACCCATCTCTCACACTCCTGGATCTGGGGAGGTCCCTTTAACCCCTCGCTCACACACCTGTATCTGGGGACGTCCCTCTAACCCCTCTCTCTCACTCCTGTATCGGGGGAGGTCCCTCTAAACACTCTGTCACACTCCTGTATCTGGGGAGGTCCCTCTAATCCCTATCTCACACTCCTCTATCTGGGGAGATCCGTCTAAACCCTTTCTGACACACCTGTATCTGGGGAGGTCCCTCTAATCCCTATCTCACACTCCTCTATCTGGGGAGATCCGTCTAAACCCTTTCTGACACACCTGTATCTGGGGAGGTCCATCAAACCCCTCTCTCACCATCCTGTATCGGGGGAGGTCCCTCTAAACCCTCTCGCCCACTCCGATATCTGGGGAGGTCCCTCTAACCCTACTCTCACACTCCTGTATCTGAGGAGGTCCCTCTAACCCCTCTCTCACACTCCGGTAATTTGGGGAGGTTCCTCTAATCCCTCTCTCACACTCCTGTATCTGGGGAGGTCCCTCTAACCCATCTCTCACACTCCTGGATCTGGGGAGGTCCCTTTAACCCCTCGCTCACACACCTGTATCTGGGGACGTCCCTCTAACCCCTCTCTCTCACTCCTGTATCTGGGGAGGTCCCTCTAACCCCTCGCTCACACTCCTGTATCGGGGGAGGTCCCTCTAAACACTCTGTCACACTCCTGTATCTGGGGAGGTCCCTCTAATCCCTATCTCACACTCCTCTATCTGGGGCGATCCGTCTAAACCCTTTCTGACACACCTGTATCTGGGGAGGTCCATCAAACCCCTCTCTCACACTCCTGTATCTGGGGAGGTCCCTCTAACCCCTCTCTCACACTTTCTGTATCTAGGGGTGTCCCTCTAACCCCTCTCCCACACTCCTGTATCTGGGGAAGTACCTCTAACCCCTTTCTCACACTCCTGTATCTGGGGAGGTCCCTCTAACCCCTCTCTCACACTTTCTGTATCTAGGGGTGTCCCTCTAACCCCTCTCCCACACTCCTGTATCTGGGGAAATACCTCTAACCCCTTTCTCACACTCCTGTATCTGGGGAGGTCCCTCTAACCCCTCTCTCACTCCTGTACTGGGGAGATCCCTCTCATACTTTTCTGACACTCCTGTATGTGGGGAGCTCCCTCTAACCCCTCTCTCACACCCCTGTGTCTGGGGAGGTCCCTCTCTCACACCTCTGTATCTGGGGAGGTCCCTCTAACCCCTCTCTCACATTCCTGGATCTGGGGAGGTCCCTTTAACCCCTAGCTCACACTCCTGTATCTGGGGATGTCCCTCTAACCTCTCTCTCACACTCCTGTATCTCGGCAGGTCCCTCTAACCCATCTCTCACACTCCTGGATCTGGGGAGGTCCCTTTAACCCCTCGCTCACACTCCTGTACCTGGGGAGGTCACTCTAACCCCTCTCTCACACTCCTGTATCTGGGGATGTCCCTCTAACGCCTCTCTCACACTCGTGGATCTGGGGAGGTTCCTCTAACCTCTCTCTCACACTCCTGTATCTGGGGATGTCCCTCTAACGCCTCTCTCACACTTCTGTATCTGGGAAGGTCCCTCTAACACCTCTCTCACACTGCTGTATCTGGTGAGGTCCCTCTAACCCCTCTCTCAAAGTCCTGTATCTGGGGAGGTCCCTCTAACCTCTCTCTCACACTCCTGTATCTGGGGAGATCCCTCTAATACCTCTCTGACACACCTGTATCTGGGGAGGTCCATCAAACCCCTCTCTCACTCTCCTGTATCTGGGGAGGTCCCTCTAACCCCTCTCTCACACTGCTGTATCTGGGGAGACCCTCTAACCCCTCTCCCACACTCCTGTATCTGGGGAGGTCCCTCTAACCCCTTTCTCACACTCCTGTATCTGGGAAGGTCCCTCTAACCCCTCACTCACACTCCTGTATCTGGGGAGGTCCCTCTAACCTCTCTTTCACACTCCTGTATCTGTGAAGGTCCCTCTAACACCTCTCTCACACTCCTGTATCTGGGGATGTCCCTCTAACCCCTCTCTCACACTCCTGTGTCTGGGGAGGTCCCTCTAACCCCTCTCTCACACTCCTGTATCTGGGGAGGTCCGTATCACCCCTCTCTCACACTCCTGTATCTGGGGAGGTCTCTCTAACCCCTCTTTCACACTCCTGTATGTGGGAAGGTCCCTCTGACCCCTCTCTCATACTCCTGTATCTGGGGAGGTCCCTCTAACCCCTCTCTGACATTCCCGTATCTGGGGACATCCCTTTAATCCCTCGCTCGCACTCCTATATATGGGGACGTCCCTCTAACCCCTCTCTCGCACTCCTGTATCTGAGGAGGTCCCTCTAACCCCTCTCTCACACTCCGGTAATTTGGGGAGGTCCCTCTAATCCCTCTCTCACACTCCTGTATCTGGGGAGGTCCCTCTAACCCATCTCTCACACTCCTGTATCTGGGGATGTCCCTCTAACCCCTTTCTCACACTCCTGTATCTGGGGAGGTCCCTCTAACCCCTCTCTCACACTCCTGTATCTGGGGACATCCCTCTAACCCCTCTCTCACACTCCTGTATCTGGGGAGGTCCCTCTAACCCCTCTCTCTCACGACTCTATCTGGGAAGTCCCTCTAACCTCCTCTCACACTCCTGTATCTGGGGAGATCCCTCTAACCTCTCTCTCACACTCCTGTATCTGGGGAGGTCCCTCTAACCTTTCCCAAACTCCTGTATCTGGGGCTATCCCTCTAACCCCTCTCTCACACTTCTGCAGCTGGGGAGGTCCCTCTAACTGCTCTCTCACACTCCTGTATCTGGGGAGGTCCCTCTAACCCCTCTCTCACACTCCTGTATCTCGGGAGGTCCATCTCTCACACTCCTGCATCTGGGGAGGTCCCTCTAACGCCTCTCTCGCACTACTGTATCTGGGGAGGTCCCTCTCACCCCTCTCTCACACTCCTGTATCTGGGGAGGTACCGCTAACCCCTCTCTCACACTCCTGTATCTGGGGAGGTCCCTCTAACGCCTCTCTCTCACTACTGTATCTGGGGAGGTCACTCTAACCCCTCTCTCACACTCCTGTATCTGGGGAGATCTCTCTAACCTCTCTCTCACACTCCTGTATCTGGGGAGGTCCCTCGAACCCCTCTCTCACACTTCTGTACCTGCGGAGGTCCCTCTAACCTCTCTCTCACACTCCTGTATCTGGGGAGGACACTCTAATCCCTCTCTCACACTCCTGTATCTGGGGAAGTGCCTCTCTCACACTCCTGTATATGGGGACGTCCCTCTAACCCCTCTCTCACACTACTCTATCTGGGGAGGTCCCTCTAACCCCTCTCTCTCACTACTCTATCTGGGGAGGTCCCTCTAACCCCTCTCTCACACTCCTGTATCTGGGGAGGTCCCTCTAACCCCGCTCTTAGACTCCTGTATCTGTAGAGGTTCCTCTAACCCCTCTCTCACACTCCTGTATCTGGGGAGGTCCCTCTAACCTTTCCCACATTCCTGTATCTGGGGCTGTCCCTCTAACCCCTCTCTCACACTCCTGTATCTGGGGAGGTCCCTCTAACCCCTCTCTCACACTCCTGTATCTGGGGACATCCCTCTAACCCCTCTCTCACACTCCTGTATCTGGGAAGGTCCCTCTAACCCCTCTCTCTCACGACTCTATCTGGGAAGTCCCTCTAACCTCCTCTCACACTCCTGTATCTGGGGAGATCCCTCTAAACTCTCTCTCACACTCCTGTATCTGGGGAGGTCCCTCTAACCTTTCCCAAACTCCTGTATCTGGGGCTATCCCTCTAACCCCTCTCTCACACTTCTGCAGCTGGGGAGGTCCCTCTAACTGCTCTCTCACACTCCTGTATCTGGGGAGGTCCCTCTAACCCCTCTCTCACACTCCTGTATCTCGGGAGGTCCATCTCTCACACTCCTGCATCTGGGGAGGTCCCTCTAACGCCTCTCTCGCTCTACTGTATCTGGGGAGGTCCCTCTAACCCCTCTCTCACACTCCTGTATCTGGGGAGGTACCGCTAACCCCTCTCTCACACTCCTGTATCTGGGGAGGTCCCTCTAACGCCTCTCTCTCACTACTGTATCTGGGGAGGTCACTCTAACCCCTCTCTCACACTCCTGTATCTGGGGAGATCTCTCTAACCTCTCTCTCACACTCCTGTATCTGGGGAGGTCCCTCGAACCCCTCTCTCACACTTCTGTACCTGCGGAGGTCCCTCTAACCTCTCTCTCACACTCCTGTATCTGGGGAGGACACTCTAATCCCTCTCTCACACTCCTGTATCTGGGGAAGTGCCTCTCTCACACTCCTGTATCCAGGGAGGTCCCTCGAACCCCTCTCTCTCACTCCTGTATCTGGGGTGTCCCTCTCACCACCTCTCTCACACTCCTGTATATGGGGACGTCCCTCTAACCCCTCTCTCACACTCCTGTATCTGGGGAGGTCCCTCTACCCGCTCTCTCATACTCCCGTATCTGGGAGGTTCTTCGAACCCCTCTCTCACAGTCCTGTCTCTGGGGAGGTCCCTCTAACCCCTCTCTCACACCTGTATCTGGGGAGGTCCCTCGAACCCCTCTCTCACACTCCTGTATCTAGGGAGGTCCCTCTAACCCCTCTCTCACACTTCTGTATCTGGGGAGGTCCCTCTAATCCCTCTGTCACATTCCTGTATCTGGGGAGGTCCCTTTAACCCCCTCTCTCACACTCCTGTATCTGGGGTGGTCCCTCTAAACCCCTCTCTCACACTCCTGCACCTGGTGAGGTCCCTCTACCATTTCCCACACTCCTGCATCTGGGGCTGTCCCTCGAACCTCTCTCTCACACTCCTGCATCTGGGGAGGTCCCTCTAACCACTCTCTCACACTCCTGTATCTGGGGAGGTCCATCTAACCCCTCTCTCATACTCCCATATCTGGGAGGTCCCTCTGACCCCTCTCTCACACTCCTGTATCTGGAGAGGTCCCTCTAACCCCTCTCTCACACTCCTGTATCTAGGGAGGTCCCTCTAACGCCTCTCTCACACTTCTGTATCTGGGGAGGTCCCTCTAACCCCCTCTCTCACAGTCCTGCACCTGGGGATGTCCCTCTAACCCCTCTCTCACACTCCTGTATCTAGGGAGGTCCCTCTAACCCCTCTCTCACACTTCTGTATCTGGGGAGGTCCCTCTAATCCCTCTCTCACATTCCTGTATCTGGGGTGGTCCCTCTAATCCCTCTCTCACACTCCTGTATCTGGGGAGGTCCCTCTAACCCCTCTCACAGTCCTGCACCTGTGGAGGTCCCTCTAACCTCTCTCTCACACTCCTGTATCTGGGGAGGTCCCTCTAACCCCCTCTCTCACAGTCCTGCACCTGTGGAGGTCCCTCTAACCTCTCTCTCACACTCCTGTATCTGGGGTGGTCCCTCTAAACCCCTCTCTCACACTCCTGCACCTGGGGAGATCCCTCTAACATTTCCTACACTCCTGCATCTGGGGCTGTCCCTCTAATCACTCTCTCACACTCCTGCATCTGGGGAGGTCCCTCTAACCGCTCTCTCACACTCCTGTATCTGGGGAGGTCCCTCTATCCCCTCTCTCATACTCCCATATCTGGGAGGTTCCTCTAACCTCTCTCTCACACTCCTGTATCTCGGGAGGTTCCTCTAACCTCTCTCTCACACTCCTGTATCTCGGGAGGTCCCTCTCTCACCCTCCTGTAGCTGGGGAAGTCCCACTAACCTCTCTCTCACACTCCTGCATCTGGGGATGTCCCTCTAACCCCTTTCTCACACTCCTGTATCTGGGGAGGTCCCTCTAACCCCTCTCTCACACTCCTGTATCTGGGGACATCCCTCTAACCCCTCTCTCACACTCCTGTATCTGGGGAGGTCCTTCTAACCCCTCTCTCTCACGACTCTATCTGGGAAGTCCCTCTAACCTCCTCTCACACTCCTGTATCTGGGGAGATCCCTCTAACCTCTCTCTCACACTCCTGTATCTGGGGAGGTCCCTCTAACCTTTCCCACACTCCTGTATCTGGGGCTATCCCTCTAACCCCTCTCTCACACTTCTGCAGCTGGGGAGGTCCCTCTAACTGCTCTCTCACACTCCTGTATCTGGGGAGGTCCCTCTAACCCCTCTCTCACACTCCTGTATCTCGGGAGGTCCATCTCTCACACTCCTGCATCTGGGGAGGTCCCTCTAACGCCTCTCTCGCACTACTGTATCTGGGGAGTTCCCTCTAACCCCTCTCTCACACTCCTGTATCTGGGGAGGTACCGCTAACCCCTCTCTCACACTCCTGTATCTGGGGAGGTCCCTCTAACGCCTCTCTCTCACTACTGTATCTGGGGAGGTCACTCTAACCCCTCTCTCACACTCCTGTATCTGGGGAGATCTCTCTAACCTCTCTCTCACACTCCTGTATCTGGGGAGGTCCCTCGAACCCCTCTCTCACACTTCTGTACCTGCGGAGGTCCCTCTAACCTCTCTCTCACACTCCTGTATCTGGGGAGGACACTCTAATCCCTCTCTCACACTCCTGTATCTGGGGAAGTGCCTCTCTCACACTCCTGTATCCAGGGAGGTCCCTCGAACCCCTCTCTCTCACTCCTGTATCTGGGGTGTCCCTCTCACCACCTCTCTCACACTCCTGTATATGGGGACGTCCCTCTAACCCCTCTCTCACACTACTCTATCTGGGGAGGTCCCTCTAACCCCTCTCTCTCACTACTCTATCTGGGGAGGTCCCTCTAACCCCTCTCTCACACTCCTGTATCTGGGGAGGTCCCTCTAACCCCGCTCTTAGACTCCTGTATCTGTAGAGGTTCCTCTAACCCCTCTCTCACACTCCTGTATCTGGGGAGGTCCCTCTAACCTTTCCCACATTCCTGTATCTGGGGCTGTCCCTCTAACCCCTCTCTCACACTCCTGTATCTGGGGTGGTCCCTCTAAACCCCTCTCTCACACTCCTGCACCTGGGGAGATCCCTCTAACATTTCCTACACTCCTGCATCTGGGGCTGTCCCTCTAACCACTCTCTCACACTCCTGCATCTGGGGAGGTCCCTCTAACCGCTCTCTCACACTCCTGTATCTGGGGAGGTCCCTCTATCCCCTCTCTCATACTCCCATATCTGGGAGGTTCCTCTAACCTCTCTCTCACACTCCTGTATCTCGGGAGGTTCCTCTAACCTCTCTCTCACACTCCTGTATCTCGGGAGGTCCCTCTCTCACCCTCCTGTAGCTGGGGAGGTCCCACTAACCTCTCTCTCACACTCCTGCATCTGGGGCTGTCCCTCTCACCACTCTCTCGCACTCCTGTATCTGAGGAGGTCCCTCTAATCCCTCTCTCACACACCTGTACCTGCGAGGTCTCTCTAACCCCTCTCTCATAGTCCTGTATCTGAGGAGATCCCTCTAACCCCTCTCTCACACTCCTGTACCTGCGGAGGTCCCTCTAACCCCCCTCTCTCACACTCCTGTATCTCGGGAGGTCCCTCTCTCACACTCCTGTATCTGGGGAGTTCCCTCTAACGCCTCTCTCTCACTGCTGTATCTGGGGAGGTCACTCTAACCTCTCTCTCACACTCCTGTATCTGGGGAGATCCCTCTAATCCCTCTCTCACACTCCTGTATCTGGGGAAGTCCCTCGAACCCCTCTCTCACACTCCTGTATCTGGGGATGTCCCTCTAACTCCTTTCTCACACTCCTGTATCTGGGGAGGACCCTCTAATCCCTCTCTCACACTCCTGTATCTGGGGAAGTGCCTCTCTCACACTCCTGTATCTGGGGAGGTCCCTCGAACCCCTCTCTCTCACTCCTGAATCTGGGGTGTCCCTCTCACCACCTTTCTCACACTGCTGTATATGGGGACGTCCCTCTAACCCCTCTCTCACACTACTCTATCTGGGGAGGTCCCTCTAACCCCTCTCTCTCACTACTCGATCTGGGGAGGTCCTTCTAACCCCTCTCTCACACTCATGTATCTGGGGAGATCCCTCTAACCCCTCTCTCACACTCCTGTATCTGGGGAGGTCCCTCTAACCCCGCTCTTACACTCCTGTATCTGTGGAGGTTCCTCTAACCCCTCTCTCACACTCCTGTATCTGGGGAGGTCCCTCTAACCTTTACCACATTCCTGTATCTGGGGCTGTCCCTCTAACCCCTCTCTCACACACTCCTGCATCTGGGGAGGTCCGTCTAACCCCTCTCTCACACTCCTGTATCTTGGAGGTTCTTCGAACCCCTCTCTCACAGTCCTCTCTCTGGGGAGGTCACTCTAACCCCTCTCTCACACTCCTGTATCTGGGGATGTCCCTCTAACGCCTCTCTCACACTTCTGTATCTGGGAAGGTCCCTCTAACCCCTCTCTCACACTGCTGTATCTGGGGAGGTCCCTCTAACCCCTCTCTCACACTCCTGTATCTGGGGAGGTCCCTCTAACCTCTCTCTCACACTCCTATATCTGGGGAGGTCCCTCCAACACCTCTCTCACACTCGTGGATCTGGGGAGGTCCCTCTAACCCCTCTCTCACACTCCTGTATCTGGGGAGGTCCCTCTAACCCCTCTCTCACACTCCTGTATCTGGGGAGGTCCGTATCACCCCTCTCTCACACTCCTGCATCTGGGGAGGTCCCTCTAAACCCTCTCTCACACTCCTGTATCTGGGGAGGTCTCTCTAACCCCTCTCTCACACTCCTGTATCTGGGGAGGTCCCTCTAAACCCTCTCTCACACTCCTGTATCTGGGGAAGTGCCTCTCTCACACTCCTGTATCTGGGGAGGTCCCTCGAACCCCTCTCTCTCACTCCTGAATCTGGGGTGTCCCTCTCACCACCTTTCTCACACTGCTGTATATGGGGACGTCCCTCTAACCCCTCTCTCACACTACTCTATCTGGGGAGGTCCCTCTAACCCCTCTCTCTCACTACTCTATCTGGGGAGGTCCCTCTAACCCCTCTCTCACACTCCTGTATCTGGGGAGGTCCCTCTAACCTCTCTCTCACACTCCTATATCTGGGGAGGTCCCTCTAACACCTCTCTCACACTCGTGGATCTGGGGAGGTCCCTCTAACCCCTCTCTCACACTCCTGTATCTGGGGAGGTCCCTCTAACCCCTCTCTCACACTCCTGTATCTGGGGAGGTCCGTATCACCCCTCTCTCACACTCCTGTATCGGGGGAGGTCCCTCTAACCCCTCTCTCACACTCCTGTATCTCGAGAGGTCCCTCTAACCCCTCTCTCACACTCCTCTATCTGGGAGGTCACTCTAAACCCTCTCGCCCACTCCGATATCTGGGGAGGTCCCTCTAACCCTACTCTCACACTCCTGTATCTGGGGAGGTCCGTATCACCCCTCTCTCACACTCCTGCATCTGGGGAGGTCCCTCTAATCCCTCTCTCACACTCCTAAATCTGGGGAGGTCACTCTAATCCCTCTCTCACACTCCTGTATGTGGGGAGGTCCCTTTAAACCCTCTCTCACACTCCTGTATCCGGGGAGGTCCCTCTTAACCCCTCTCTCACACTTCTGTATCTGGGAAGGTCCCTCTAACACCTCTCTCACACTCCTGTATCTGGGGAGGTCCCTCTAACCGCTCTCTCACACTCCTGTATCTGGGGAGGTCCCTCTAACCCCTCTCTCACACTCCTGTATCTGGGGAGGTACCACTAACCCCTCTCTCACACTTGTGTATCTGCAGTGGTCCCTTTAATGAGTTAGGAGAGAATGAGGAAGGAGCTGTGATGATATAATATGCAATGATAATATCTCTGTTGCTATTTCCTAGGTATTGTTGACAGTAAGGGGTGAACTATTCACTTGGTGTGTTTGGAAGGTGTACGTGACTCTGTCATTTGTATGGGTATAATCAGCTGCTATATTCATTCCAGTTAACTGCAGCTATCCTGAGTTCAATCTGAAATATTTGCTCAGGTTTTGTGAAAGGGAAGGTTAAAAAAAGGTCATAAAACGGACGTCACCTGTGAGCTGTGAGACGAAGACAACAGCTCCCAGTTATAAACTGATGTCGACACTCAGTCTGTTTCCGGACACAATTCCCAGGGCAGGTATCTGGGGAGGACCCTCTAACCCCTCTCTCGCACTCCTGTATCTGGGGAGGTCCCTCTAACCCCTTTCCGACACTCCTGTATCTGGGGATGTCCCTCTAACCCGTCTCTCACACTCCTGTATCTGGGAGGTTCCTCTAACCCCTCTCTGACACTCCTGTTCCTGGGGATCTCCCTCTAACCCCTCTCTCACACTCCTGTATCTGGGGAGGTCTCTCTAACCCCTCTTTCACACTCCTGTATGTGGGAAGGTCCCTCTGACCCCTCTCTCACACTCCTGTATCTGGGGAGGTCCCTCTAACCCCTCTCTGACATTCCCGTATCTGGGGACATCCCTTTAATCCCTCGCTCGCACTCCTATATATGGGGACGTCCCTCTAACCCCTCTCTCGCACTCCTGTATCTGAGGAGGTCCCTCTAACCCCTCTCTCACACTCCGGTAATTTGGGGAGGTCCCTCTAATCCCTCTCTCACACTCCTGTATCTGGGGAGGTCCCTCTAACCCATCTCTCACACTCCTGGATCTGGGGAGGTCCCTTTAACCCCTCGCTCACACACCTGTATCTGGGGACGTCCCTCTAACCCCTCTCTCTCACTCCTGTATCTTGGGAGGTCCCTCTAACCCCTCGCTCACACTCCTGTATCGGGGGAGGTCCCTCTAAACACTCTGTCACACTCCTGTATTTGGGGAGGTCCCTCTAATCCCTATCTCACACTCCTCTATCTGGGGAGATCCGTCTAAACCCTTTCTGACACACCTGTATCTGGGGAGGTCCATCAAACCCCTCTCTCACCATCCTGTATCGGGGGAGGTCCCTCTAAACCCTCTCGCCCACTCCGATATTTGGGGAGGTCCCTCTAACCCTACTCTCACACTCCTGTATCTGAGGAGGTCCCTCTAACCCCTCTCTCACACTCCGGTAATTTGGGGAGGTCCCTCTAATCCCTCTCTCACACTCCTGTATCTGGGGAGGTCCCTTTAAACCCTCGCTCGCACTCCTGTATCTGGGGAGGTCCCTCTAACCCCTCTCTCACACTCCTGTATCCGGGGAGGTCCCTCTTAAGCCCTCTCTCACACTTCTGTATCTGGGACGGTCCCTCTAACCCCTCTTTCACACTCCTGTATCTGCGGAGGTCCCTCTCACCCCTCTCTCACACTCCTGTATCTGGGGAGGTCCCTCTCACCCCTCTCTCACACTCCTGTATCTGGGGAGGTCCCTCTCTCACACTCTTGTATCTGCAGTGGTCCCTTTCATGAGTTAGGAGAGAATGAGGAAGGATCTGTGATGATATAATATGCAATGATAATATCTCTGTTGCTATTTCCTAGGTATTGTTGACAGTAAGGGATCAACTATTCACTTGGTGTGTTTGGAAGATGTACGTGACTCTGTCATTTATATGGGTATAATCAGCTGCTATATTCATTCCAGTTAACTGCAGCTATCCTGAGTTCAATCTGAAATATTTGCTCAGGTTTTGTGAAAGGGAAGGTTAATAAAAGGTCATAAAACGGACGTCACCTGTGAGATGTGAGACGAAGACAACAGCTCCCAGTTATAAACTGATGTCGACACTCAGTCTGTTTCCGGACACAATTCCCAGGGCAGGTATCTGGGGAGGACCCTCTAACCCCTCTCTCGCACTCCTGTATCTGGGGAGGTCCTTCTAACCCCTTTGCGACACTCCTGTATCTGGGGATGTCTCTCACACTCCTGTATCTGTGAGGTTCCTCTAACCCCTCTCTGACACTCCTGTTCCTGGGGATCTCCCTCTAACCCCTCTCTCACACTCCTGTATCTGGGGAGGTCTCTCTAACCCCTCTTTCACACTCCTGTATGTGGGAAGGTCCCTCTGACCCCTCTCTCACACTCCTGTATCTGGGGAGGTCCCTCTAACCCCTCTCTGACATTCCCGTATCTGGGGACATCCCTTTAATCCCTCGCTCGCACTCCTATATATGGGGACGTCCCTCTAACCCCTCTCTCGCACTCCTGTATCTGAGGAGGTCCCTCTAACCCCTCTCTCACACTCCGGTAATTTGGGGAGGTCCCTCTAATCCCTCTCTCACACTCCTGTATCTGGGGAGGTCCCTTTAACCCCTCGCTCACACACCTGTATCTGGGGACGTCCCTCTAACCCCTCTCTCTCACTCCTGTATCTGGGGAGGTCCCTCTAATCCCTATCTCACACTTCTCTATCTGGGGAGATCCGTCTAAACCCTTTCTGACACACCTGTATCTGGGGAGGTCCCTCTAATCCCTATCTCACACTCCTCTATCTGGGAAGATCCGTCTAAACCCTTTCTGACACACCTGTATCTGGGGAGGTCCATCAAACCCCTCTCTCACCATCCTGTATCGGGGGAGGTCCCTCTAAATCCTCTCACCCACTCCGATATCTGGGGAGGTCCCTCTAACCCTACTCTCACACTCCTGTATCTGAGGAGGTCCCTCTAACCCCTCTCTCACACTCCGGTAATTCGGGGAGGTCCCTCTAATCCCTCTCTCACACTCCTGTATCTGGGGAGGTCCCTCTAACCCATCTCTCACACTCCTGGATCTGGGGAGGTCCCTTTAACCCCTCGCTCACACACCTGTATCTGGGGACGTCCCTCTAACCCCTCTCTCTCACTCCTGTATCTGGGGAGGTCCCTCTAACCCCTCGCGCACACTCCTGTATCGGGGGAGGTCCCTCTAAACACTCTGTCACACTCCTGTATCTGGGGAGGTCCCTCTAACCCCTCACTCACACTCCTGTATCTGGGGAGGTCCCTCTAACCTCTCTTTCACACTCCTGTATCTGTGAAGGTCCCTCTAACACCTCTCTCACACTCCTGTATCTGGGGATGTCCCTCTAACCCCTCTCTCACACTCCTGTGTCTGGGGAGGTCCCTCTAACCCCTCTCTCACACTCCTGTATCTGGGGAGGTCCGTATCACCCCTCTCTCACACTCGTGGATCTGGGGAGGTTCCTCTCACCCCTCTCTCACACTCCTGTATCTGGGGATGTCCCTCTAACGCCTCTCTCACACTTCTGTATCTGGGAAGGTCCCTCTAACCCCTCTCTCACACTGCTGTATCTGGGGAGGTCCCTCTAACCCCTCTCTCAAAGTCCTGTATCTGGGGAGGTCCCTCTAACCTCTTTCTCACACTCCTGTATCTGGGGAGATCCCTCTAATACCTCTCTGACACACCTGTATCTGGGGAGGTCCATCAAACCCCTCTCTCACACTCCTGTATCTGGGGAGGTCCCTCTAACCCCTCTCTCACACTGCTGTATCTGGGGAGACCCTCTAACCCCTCTCCCACACTCCTGTATCTGGGGAGGTCCCTCTAACCCCTTTCTCACACTCCTGTATCTGGGGAGGTCCCTCTAACACCTCTCTCACACTCCTGTATCTGGGGATGTCCCTCTAACCCCTCTCTCACACTCCTGTGTCTGGGGAGGTCCCTCTAACCCCTCTCTCACACTCCTGTATCTGGGGAGGTCCGTATCACCCCTCTCTCACACTCGTGGATCTGGGGAGGTTCCTCTAAACCCTCTCTGACACTCCTGTATCTGGGGATGTCCCTCTAACCCGTCTCTGACACTCCTGTATCTGGGAGGTTCCTCTAACCCCTCTCTGACACTCCTGTTCCTGGGGATCTCCCTCTAACCCCTCTCTCACACTCCTGTATCTGGGGAGGTCTCTCTAACCCCTCTTTCACACTCCTGTATGTGGGAAGGTCCCTCTGACCCCTCTCTCACACTCCTGTATCTGGGGAGGTCCCTCTAACCCCTCTCTGACATTCCCGTATCTGGGGACATCCCTTTAATCCCTCGCTCGCACTCCTATATATGGGGACGTCCCTCTAACCCCTCTCTCGCACTCCTGTATCTGAGGAGGTCCCTCTAACCCCTCTCTCACACTCCGGTAATTTGGGGAGGTCCCTCTAATCCCTCTCTCACACTCCTGTATCTGGGGAGGTCCCTCTAACCCATCTCTCACACTCCTGGATCTGGGGAGGTCCCTTTAACCCTTTGCTCACACACCTGTATCTGGGGACGTCCCTCTAACCCCTCTCTCTCACTCCTGTATCTGGGGAGGTCCCTCTAACCCCTCGCTCACACTCCTGTATCGGGGGAGGTCCCTCTAAACACTGTCACACTCCTGTATCTGGGGAGGTCCCTCTAATCCCTATCTCACACTCCTCTATCTGGGGAGATCCGTCTAAACCCTTTCTGACACACCTGTATCTGGGGAGGTCCATCAAACCCCTCTCTCACCATCCTGTATCGGGGGAGGTCCCTCTAAACCCTCTCGCCCACTCCGATATCTGGGGAGGTCCCTCTAACCCTACTCTCACACTCCTGTATCTGAGGAGGTCCCTCTAACCCCTCTCTCACACTCCGGTAATTTGGGGAGGTCCCTCTAATCCCTCTCTCACACTCCTGTATCTGGGGAGGTCCCTCTAATCCCTCTCTCACACTCCTGTATCTGGGGAGGTCCCTTTAAACCCTC
Organism: Pristiophorus japonicus; assembly: GCF_044704955.1. NCBI lineage: Eukaryota > Metazoa > Chordata > Chondrichthyes > Pristiophoridae > Pristiophorus > Pristiophorus japonicus. The sequence goes on from NW_027254504.1 coordinate 98,119, forward strand.
GCTCGCACTCCTGTATCTGGGGAGGTCCCTCTAACCCCTCTCTCACACTCCTGTATCCGGGGAGGTCCCTCTTAAACCCTCTCTCACACTTCTGTATCTGGGACGGTCCCTCTAACCCCTCTCTCACACTCCTGTATCTGCGGAGGTCCCTCTCACCCCTCTCTCACACTCCTGTATCTGCGGAGGTCCCTCTCACCCCTCTCTCACACTCCTGTATCTGGGACGGTCCCTCTAACCCCTCTCTCACACTCCTGTATCTGGGGTGGTCCCTCTAACCCCTCTCTCACACTCCTGTATCTGGGGAGGTACCACTAACCCCTCTCTCACACTCCTGTATCTGCAGTGGTCCCTTTAATGAGTTAGGAGAGAATGAGGAAGGAGCTGTGATGATATAATATGCAATGATAATATCTCTGTTGCTATTTCCTAGGTATTGTTGACAGTAAGGGGTCAACTATTCACTTGGTGTGTTTGGAAGATGTACGTGACTCTGTCATTTATATGGGTATAATCAGCTGCTATATTCATTCCAGTTAACTGCAGCTATCCTGAGTTCAATCTGAAATATTTGCTCAGGTTTTGTGAAAGGGAAGGTTAAAAAAAGGTCATAAAACGGACGTCACCTGTGAGCTGTGAGACGAAGACAACAGCTCCCAGTTATAAACTGATGTCGACACTCAGTCTGTTTCCGGACACAATTCCCAGGGCAGGTATCTGGGGAGGACCCTATAACCCCTCTCTCGCACTCCTGTATCTGGGGAGGTCCTTCTAACCCCTTTCCGACACTCCTGTATCTGGGGATGTCTCTCACACTCCTGTATCTGGGAGGTTCCTCTAACCCCTCTCTGACACTCCTGTTCCTGGGGATCTCCCTCTAACCCCTCTCTCACACTCCTGTATCTGGGGAGGTCTCTCTAACCCCTCTTTCACACTCCTTTTTTGTGGGAAGGTCCCTCTGACCCCTCTCTCACACTCCTGTATCTGGGGAGGTCCCTCTAACCCCTCTCTGACATTCCCGTATCTGGGGACATCCCTTTAATCCCTCGCTCGCACTCCTATATATGGGAACGTCCCTCTAACCCCTCTCTCGCACTCTTGTATCTGAGGAGGTCCCTCTAACCCCTCTCTCACACTCCGGTAATTTGGGGAGGTCCCTCTAATCCCTCTCTCACACTCCTCTATCTGGGGAGATCCGTCTAAACCCTTTCTGACACACCTGTATCTGGGGAGGTCCCTCTAATCCCTATCTCACACTCCTCTATCTGGGGAGATCCGTCTAAACCCTTTCTGACACACCTGTATCTGGGGAGGTCCATCAAACCCCTCTCTCACCATCCTGTATCGGGGGAGGTCCCTCTAAATCCTCTCGCCCACTCCGATATCTGGGGAGGTCCCACTAACCCTACTCTCACACTCCTGTATCTGAGGAGGTCCCTCTAACCCCTCTCTCACACTCCGGTAATTTGGGGAGGTCCCTCTAATCCCTCTCTCACACTCCTGTATCTGGGGAGGTCCCTCTAACCCATCTCTCACACTATTGGATCTGGGGAGGTCCCTTTAACCCCTCGCTCACACACCTGTATCTGGGGACGTCCCTCTAACCCCTCTCTCTCACTCCTGTATCTGGGGAGGTCCCTCTAACCCCTCGCTCACACTCCTGTATCGGGGGAGGTCCCTCTAAACACTCTGTCACACTCCTGTATCTGGGGAGGTCCCTCTAATCCCTATCTCACACTCCTCTATCTGGGGAGATCCGTCTAAACCCTTTCTGACACACCTGTATCTGGGGAGGTCCATCAAACCCCTCTCTCACACTCCTGTATCTGGGGAGGTCCCTCTAACCCCTCTCTCACTCCTGTACTGGGGAGATCCCTCTCATACTTTTCTGACACTCCTGTATGTGGGGAGCTCCCTCTAACCCCTCTCTCACACCCCTGTGTCTGGGGAGGTCCCTCTCTCACACCCCTGTATCTGGGGAGGTCCCTCTAACCCCTCTCTCACATTCCTGGATCTGGGGAGGTCCCTTTAACCCCTAGCTCACACTCCTGTATCTGGGGAGGTCCCTCTAACCTCTCTCTCACACTCCTGTATCTCGGCAGGTCCCTCTAACCCATCTCTCACACTCCTGGATCTGGGGAGGTCCCTTTAACCCCTCGCTCACACTCCTGTACCTGGGGAGGTCACTCTAACCCCTCTCTCACACTCCTGTATCTGGGGATGTCCCTCTAACGCCTCTCTCACACTCGTGGATCTGGGGAGGTTCTTCTAACCTCTCTCTCACACTCCTGTATCTGGGGATGTCCCTCTAACGCCTCTCTCACACTTCTGTATCTGGGAAGGTCCCTCTAACACCTCTCTCACACTGCTGTATCTGGTGAGGTCCCTCTAACCCCTCTCTCAAAGTCCTGTATCTGGGGAGGTCCCTCTAACCTCTCTCTCACACTCCTGTATCTGGGGAGATCCCTCTAATACCTCTCTGACACACCTGTATCTGGGGAGGTCCATCAAACCCCTCTCTCACACTCCTGTATCTGGGGTGGTCCCTCTAACCCCTCTCTCACACTGCTGTATCTGGGGAGACCCTCTAACCCCTCTCCCACACTCCTGTATCTGGGGAGGTCCCTCTAACCCCTTTCTCACACTCCTGTATCTGGGGAGGTCCCTCTAACCCCTCACTCACACTCCTGTATCTGGGGAGGTCCCTCTAACCTCTCTTTCACACTCCTGTATCTGTGAAGGTCCCTCTAACACCTCTCTCACACTCCTGTATCTGGGGATGTCCCTCTAACCCCTCTCTCACACTCCTGTGTCTGGGGAGGTCCCTCTAACCCCTCTCTCACACTCCTGTATCTGGGGAGGTCCGTATCACTCCTCTCTCACACTCCTGCATCTGGGGAGGTCCCTCTAAACCCTCTCTCACACTCCTGTATCTGGGGAGGTCCCTCTAACCCCTCTCTCACACTCCTGTATCTGGGGAGGTCCCTCTAAACCCTCTCTCACACTCCTGTATATGGGGAGGTCCCTCTAATCCCTCTCTCACACTCCTGTATCTGGGGACGTCCCTCTAATCCCTCTCTCTCACTCCTGTATCTGAGGAGGTCCCTCTAACCCCTCTCTGACACTCCTGTATCTGGGGAGGTCCCTCTAACCCCTCTCTGACACTCCTGTATCTGGGCATGTCCCTCTAACCCCTCGCTCACACTCCTGTATCGGGGGAGGTCCCTCTAAACACTCTGTCACACTCCTGTATCTGGGGAGGTCCCTCTAATCCCTATCTCACACTCCTCTATCTGGGGAGATCCGTCTAAACCCTTTCTGACACACCTGTATCTGGGGAGGTCCATCAAACCCCTCTCTCACACTCCTGTATCTGGGGAGGTCCCTCTAACCCCTCTCTCACACTTTCTGTATCTAGGGGTGTCCCTCTAACCCCTCTCCCACATTCCTGTATCTGGGGAAGTACCTCTAACCCCTTTCTCACACTCCTGTATCTGGGGAGGTCCCTCTAACCCCTCTCTCACTCCTGTACTGGGGAGATCCCTCTCATACTTTTCTGACACTCCTGTATGTGGGGAGCTCCCTCTAACCCCTCTCTCACACCCCTGTGTCTGGGGAGGTCCCTCTCTCACACCCCTGTATCTGGGGAGGTCCCTCTAACCCCTCTCTCACACTCCTGGATCTGGGGAGGTCCCTTTAACCCCTCGCTCACACTCCTGTACCTGGGGAGGTCACTCTAACCCCTCTCTCACACTCCTGTATCTGGGGATGTCCCTCTAACGCCTCTCTCACACTCGTGGATCTGGGGAGGTTCCTCTAACCTCTCTCTCACACTCCTGTATCTGGGGATGTCCCTCTAACGCCTCTCTCACACTTCTGTATCTGGGAAGGTCCCTCTAACCCCTCTCTCACACTGCTGTATCTGGTGAGGTCCCTCTAACCCCTCTCTCAAAGTCCTGTATCTGGGGAGGTCCCTCTAACCTCTCTCTCACACTCCTGTATCTGGGGAGATCCCTCTAATACTTCTCTGACACACCTGTATCTGGGGAGGTCCATCAAACCCCTCTCTCACACTCCTGTATCTGGGGAGGTCCCTCTAACCCCTCTCTCACACTGCTGTATCTGGGGAGACCCTCTAACCCCTCTCCCACACTCCTGTATCTGGGGAGGTCCCTCTAACCCCTTTCTCACACTCCTGTATCTGGGGAGGTCCCTCTAACCCCTCACTCACACTCCTGTATCTGGGGAGGTCCCTCTAACCTCTCTTTCACACTCCTGTATCTGTGAAGGTCCCTCTAACACCTCTCTCACACTCCTGTATCTGGGGATGTCCCTCTAACCCCTCTCTCACACTCCTGTGTCTGGGGAGGTCCCTCTAACCCCTCTCTCACACTCCTGTATCTGGGGAGGTCCGTATCACCCCTCTCTCACACTCGTGGATCTGGGGAGGCCCCTCTAACCCCTCTCTCACACTCCTGTGTCTGGGGAGGTCCCTCTAACCCCTCTCTCACAGTCCTGTATCTGGGGAGGTCCGTATCACTCCTCTCTCACACTCCTGCATCTGGGGAGGTCCCTCTAAACCCTCTCTCACACTCCTGTATCTGGGGAGGTCCCTCTAACCCCTCTCTCACACTCCTGTATCTGGGGAGGTCCCTCTAAACCCTCTCTCACACTCCTGTATATGGGGAGGTCCCTCTAATCCCTCTCTCACACTCCTGTATCTGGGGACGTCCCTCTAATCCCTCTCTCTCACTCCTGTATCTGAGGAGGTCCCTTTAACCCCTCTCTCACACTCCTGTATTGGGGGAGGTCCCTCTAACCCCTCTCTCACACTCCTGTATCTGAGGAGGTCCCTCTAAACCCTCTCTCACACTCCTGTATCTGGGGAGGTCCCTCTAACCCCTCTCTCACACTGCTGCATCTGGGGAGGTCCCTCTAACCCCTCTCTCACACTCTTGTATCTGGGAAGGTCCCTCTAACCCCTCTCTCATACTCCTGTATCTGGGGAGGTCCCCCTAACCCCTCTCTCACACTCCTGTATCTGGGAAGGTCCCTCTAAACCCCTCTCACACTCCTGTATCTGGGAAGGTCCCTCTAACCCCTCTCTCACACTCCTGTATCTGGGAATGTCCCTCTAACCCCCCTCTCACACTCCTGTATCTGGGGAGGTCCCTATAACCCCTCTCTCACACTCCTGTATCTGGGGAGATCCCTCTAATACCTCTCTGACACTCCTGTATCTGAGGAGGTCCCTCTAAACCCTCTCTCACACTCCTGTATGTAGGAAGTTCCCTTTAAACACTCTCTCACACTCTTGTATCTGGGGAGGTCCCTTTAACACCCTCTTTCACACTCCAGGATCTGGGGAGGTCCCTTTAAACCCTCGCTCACACTCCTGTATCTGGGGAGGTCCCTCTAACCCCTCTCTGACACTCCTGTATCTGGGGAGGTCCCTCTAACCCCTCTCTGACACTCCTGTATCTGGGCATGTCCATCTAACCCCTCGCTCACACTCCTGTATCCGGGGAGGTCCCTCTAACCCCTTTCCGACACTCCTGTATCTGGGGATGTCCCTCTAACCCGTCTCTCACACTCCTGTATCTGGGAGGTTCCTCTAACCCCTCTCTGACACTCCTGTTCCTGGGGATCTCCCTCTAACCCCTCTCTCACACTCCTGTATCTGGGGAGGTCTCTCTAACCCCTCTTTCACACTCCTGTATGAGGGAAGGTCCCTATGACCCCTCTCTCACACTCCTGTATCTGGGGAGGTCCCTCTAACCCCTCTCTGACATTCCCGTATCTGGGGACATCCCTTTAATCCCTCGCTCACACTCCTATATATGGGGACGTCCCTCTAACCCCTCTCTCGCACTCCTGTATCTGAGGAGGTCCATCTGACCCCTCTCTCACACTCCGGTAATTTGGGGAGGTCCCTCTAACCCCTCTCTCACACTCCTGTATCTGGGGTGGTCCCTCTAACCGTTCTCTCTCACTCCTGGATCTGGGGAGGTCCCTCTAACCCCTCGCTCACACTCCTGTATCGGGGGACGTCCCTCTAACCACTCTGTCACACTCCTGTATCTGGGGAGGTCACTCTCATCCCTATCTCACACTCCTCTATCTGGGGAGATCCCTCTAAACCCTCTCTGACAGACCTGTATCTGGGGAGGTCCATCAAACCCCTCTCTCACACTCCTGTATCTGGGGAGGTCCCTCTAACCCCTCTCTCACACTTTCTGTATCTAGGGAAGTCCCTCTAACCCCTCTCCCACATTCCTGTATCTGGGGAAGTCCCTCTAACCCCTTTCTCACACTCCTGTATCTGGGGAGGTCCCTCTAACCCCTCTCACACTCCTGTACTGGGGAGATCCCTCTAATCCTTTTCTGACACTCCTGTATGTGGGGAGCTCCCTCTAACCCCTCTCTCACACACCTGTGTCTGGGGAGGTCACTCTCTCACATCCCTGTATCTGTGGAGGTCCCTCTAACCCCTAGAGAGAGGGAGAGAGAGAGAGGAGAGCTAGATAGAGAAAAGGGGAGAAAGAGAGTAGAGCTAGATGGAGAGAGAGGGGCAGAGTGGAGAGCTAGATAGAGAGAGGGGGAGAGAGAGAGAGAAGAGCTAGATAGAGAGAGAGGGGGAGAGAGAAGAGTGAGATCGAGAGAGGGGGAGAGAGAGGAGAGCTAGATAGAGAGAGTGGGGAGAGAGAGGAGAGCTAGATAGGGAGAGAGAGAGAGGAGAGCTAGATCGAGAGAGAGGGGGAGAGAGAGGAGAGCTAGATAGAGAGAGAGGGGGAGAGAGATGGGAGCTAGATAGAGAGAGGGGGAGAGAGAGGAGAGCTGGATAGAGAGAGAGGGGGAGAGAGAGAGGAGAGCTAGATAGAGAGAGAGGGGGAGAGAGAGAGGAGAGCTAGATAGAGAGAGAGAGGGAAAGAGAGGAGAGCTAGATAGAGAGAGGGGAGAGAGAACGGAGAGCTAGATAGAGAGATGGGGAGAGAGAGAGGAGAGCTGGATAGAGAGAGGGGGCAGAGAGGAGAGTCAGATAGAGAGAGGGGGAGAGAGGAGAGCTAGATAGAGAAAGGGGGAGAGAGAGAGGAGAGCTAGATCGAGAGACGGGGGAGAGAGAGGAGAGCTGGATAGAGAGAGGTGGGAGAGAGAGGGGAGCTAGATAGCGAGAGGGGGAGAGAGGGAGGAGAGCTAGATAGAGAGAAGGGGAGAGTGGAGAGCTAGACAGAGAGAGAGAGAGAGAGTGCAGTGAGCTAGAGAGAGAGGGAGAGGGAGAGAGGGGAGAGCTAGATAGAGAGAGAGGCGGGGAGAGAGAGAGAGGAGAGCCAGATAGAGAGAGAGGGGGAGAGAGAGAGGAGAGCTAGATAGAGAGAGAGGGGGAGAGAGAGGAGCGCTAGATAGAGGGAGAGAGAGGGAGGAGAGCTAGATAGAGAGAGGGGGAGAGCTAGATAGAGAGAGTGGGGGGAGTGAGAGGAGAGCCAGGTAGAGTAAAGGGGAGAGAGAGAGGAGAGCTAGATTGAGAGGGGAGGGAGAGAGGAGAGCTAGATAGAGAGAGAGTGGGAGAGATACGAGAGCTAGGTCGAGAGGGGGATTGAAAGGAGAGCTTGATACAGAGAGGGGGAGAGAGAGAGGAGTGCTAGATAGAGAGAATTGGGGAGAGGAGAGCTAGATAGAGAGACGGGGAGAGAGAGGAGAGTTAGGGGGAGAGAGAGAGGGAGAGCGAGGAGAGCTAGATAGAGAGAGAAGGGGAGACAGAGAGGCGAGCTAGATAGCGAGAGGGGGAGAGAGAGGGAGGAGAGCTAGATAGAGAGAGAGGGGTAGAGAGAGGAGAGCTAGATAAAGAGAGGTGGCGAGAGAGAGGAGAGCTAGATAGAGAGAGGGGGAGAGAGAGGAGAGTTAGGGGGAGAGAGAGAGGGAGAGCGAGGAGAGCTAGATAGAGAGAGAAGGGGAGAGAGAGAGGAGAGCTAGATAGCGAGAGGGGGAGAGAGAGGGAGGAGAGCTAGATAGAGAGAGAGGGGCAGAGAGAGGAGAGCTAGATAAAGAGAGGTGGCGAGAGAGAGGAGAGCTAGATAGAGAGAGGGGGAGAGAGAGGAGAGTTAGGGGGAGAGAGAAAGGGAGAGCAAGGAGAGCTAGATAGAGAGAGAAGGGGAGAGAGAGAGGAGAG
>NW_027254504.1:109340-134340 GCF_044704955.1 Pristiophorus japonicus
GAATTAAGATGAATGAGAGGTGATCTTATCGAAACGTATAAGATTATGAACGAGCTTGACAAGGTGGATGCAGAGAGAATGTTTTCACTGATAGGGGAGACTAGAACTAGAGGGCATGATCTTAAGCCCTTTGAGCCTGCACCCCCATTCAATAAGATCATGGCTGATCATGCAACTTCAGTACCCCATTCCTGCTTTCTCTCCATACCCCTTGATCCCTTTAGCCATAAGGGCCACATCTAACTCCCTTTTGAATATAGCTAACGAACTGGCCTCAACAACTTTCTGTGGTAGAGTATTCCACAGGTTCACAATTCTCTGAGTGAAGAAGTTTCTCCTCATCTCGGTCCTAAATGGCTGACCCCTTATCCTTAGACTGTGACCCCTGGTTCTAAACTTCCCCAACATCGGGAACATTCTTCCTGCATCTAACATGTCCAGTCCCGTCACAATTTTATATGTTTCTATGAGATCCCCTCTCATCCTTCTAAACTCCAGTGAATATAAGCCCAGTCGATCCAGTCTTTCTTCATATGTCAGTCCCGCCATCCCGGGAATCAGTCTGGTGAGCCTTCGCTGCACTCCCTCAATAGCAAGAATGTCCTTCCTCAGATTAGGAGACCAAAACTGTACCCGCGTGACATAGTACCCGTGCTTATATACACTCGTGACCGCACACACATGTACAGCCCAATGACCTCCGACAGTAGCGCCCTCTGGTGTCTGGTGACCCAAGGCATCAATACCGAACACCCAGCTTCTCCGATCTCTCCACATAACTGATCTCTGGTATCATTGAATTAAATCAACTCTGCACCCTCTCTGAGGCCTTGACATCTTTGCTAAAGTATGGTGCCCAGAATTACAGAAGAACATAAGAAATAGGAGCAGGAGTCGGCCATTCGGCCCCTTGAGCCCGCTCCGCCATTCAATGAGATCACGGCTGATCTTCTATCTCAATTCCACTTTCCTGCACTATCCCCATATCCCTTAATTCCCATAATATAAAAATCTATCGACCTCTGTCTTGAATATACTCGAAGACTGAGCCCGCGTATCCCTCTGGGGCAGAGAATTCCAAAGATTCACCACCCTCTGAGTGAAGAAGTTTCTCCTCATCTCAGTCCTAAATGGCCGGCCCCTTATCCTGAGACGGTGACCCCTGGTTCTAGACTCCCCAGCCCGGGGGGGGAAACATCCTCCCTGCATCTACCCTGTCAAACCCTGTCAGAATGTTGTATGTTTGAATGAGATCCCCTCTCATTCTTCTAAACTCTAGAGAATATAGGTCTAGTCTGCTCAATCTCTCCTCATAGGACAATCCCCCCATCCCTGGAATCAGTCTGGTGAACCTTCGCTGCACTCCCTCTATGGGAAGTATATCCTTCCTTAGGTAAGGAGACCAAAACTGTAAACAGTACTCCAGGTGCGGTCTCACCAGGGCCCGATATAATTGCAGCAAGATGTCTTTATTCTTGTACTCAAATGCTCTTGTGATAAACATCCCTGGCATTAATCTACATCAAGAGAGCAGTGGTCCCAACTGTGACCCCGAGTGAACACCACTGTGTCCTTCCTCCAGTCAGAAAAACAACCGTTCACCACTCTCTCTGCTTTCTGTCTCTCAGCCAATTTCAGAACTATGCTGCCACTGCCCCTTTAACACGTGTGTGTAGGTTGTTAAAGAAGTGCAACATCAGCGGGGTCCAGGTACAGTGGAGGAGCGGGAAGGTCGGGGCGGAGGAGCGGCGAGAGATCGGGGCGGAGGAGCGGCGAGAGATCGGGGCGGAGGAGCGGCGAGAGATCGGGGCGGAGGAGCGGCGAGAGATCGGGGCGGAGGAACGGCGAGAGATCGGGGCGGAGGAGCGGCGAGAGATCGGGGCGGAGGAGCGGCGAGAGATCGGGGCGGAGGAGCGGTGAGAGATCGGGGCGGAGGAGCGGCGAGAGATCGGGGCGGAGGAGCGGCGAGAGATCGGGCCGGAGGAGCGGCGAGAGATCGGGGCGGAGGAACGGCGAGAGATCGGGGCGGAGGAGCGGCGAGAGATCGGGGCGGAGGAGCGGCGAGGGATCGGGGCGGAGGAGTATCGAGAGATCGGGGCGGAGGAGCGGCGAGGGATCGGGGGCGGAGGAGCGCCGAAGGATCGGGGCGGAGGAGGGGCGAGAGATCGGGGCGGAGGAGCGGCGAGAGATCGGGGCGGAGGAGCGGCGAGGGATCGGGGCGGAGGAGTATCGAGAGATCGGGGCGGAGGAGCGGCGAGGGATCGGGCCGGAGGAGCGGCGAGAGATCGGGGGCGGAGGAGCGGCGAGAGATCGGGGCGGAGGAGCGGCGAGAGATCGGGCCGGAGGAGCGGCGAGAGATCGGGCCGGAGGAGCGGCGAGAGATCGGGCCGGAGGAGCGGCGAGAGATCGGGCCGGAGGAGCGGCGAGAGATCGGGGCGGAGGAGCGGCGAGAGATCGGGGCGGAGGAGCGGCGAGAGATCGGGCCGGAGGAGCGGCGAGAGATCGGGCCGGAGGAGCGGCGAGAGATCGGGCCGGAGGAGCGGCGAGAGATCGGGCCGGAGGAGCGGCGAGAGATCGGGGCGGAGGAGCGGCGAGAGATCGGGGCGGAGGAGCGGCGAGAGATCGGGGCGGAGGAGCGGCGAGAGATCGGGGCGGAGGAGCGGCGAGAGATCGGGGCGGAGGAGCGGCGAGAGATCGGGCCGGAGGAGCGGCGAGAGATCGGGGCGGAGGAGCGGCGAGAGATCGGGGCGGAGGAACGGCGAGAGATCGGGGCGGAGGAGCGGCGAGAGATCGGGGCGGAGGAGCGGCGAGAGATCGGGGCGGAGGAGCGGCGAGAGATCGGGGCGGAGGAGCGGCGAGGGATCGGGGCGGAGGAGTATCGAGAGATCGGGGCGGAGGAGCGGCGAGGGATCGGGGGCGGAGGAGCGCCGAAGGATCGGGGCGGAGGAGGGGCGAGAGATCGGGGCGGAGGAGCGGCGAGAGATCGGGGCGGAGGAGCGGCGAGGGATCGGGGCGGAGGAGTATCGAGAGATCGGGGCGGAGGAGCGGCGAGAGATCGGGGCGGAGGAGCGGCGAGAGATCGGGGCGGAGGAGCGGCGAGAGATCGGGGCGGAGGAGCGGCGAGAGATCGGGGCGGAGGAGTATCGAGAGATCGGGGGCGGAGGAGCGGCGAGAGATCGGGGCGGAGGAGCGGCGAGAGATCGGGGCAGAGGAGCGGCGAGAGATCGGGGCGGAGGAGCGGCGAGAGATCGGGGCAGAGGAGCGGCGAGAGATCGGGGCGGAGGAGAGAGAGATCGGGGGCGGAGGAGCGGCGAGAGATCGGGGCGGAGGAGAGAGAGATCGGGGCGGAGGAGCGGCGAGAGATCGGGGCAGAGGAGCGGCGAGAGATCGGGGCGGAGGAGAGAGAGATCGGGGGCGGAGGAGCGGCGAGAGATCGGGGCGGAGGAGCGGCGAGAGATCGGGGCGGAGGAGAGATAGATCGGGGGCGGAGGAGCGGCGAGAGATCGGGGCGGAGGAGTATCGAGAGATCGGGGCGGAGGAGCGGCGAGAGATCGGGGCGGAGGAGCGGCGAGAGATCGGGGCGGAGGAGTATCGAGAGATCGGGGCGGAGGAACGGCGAGGGATCGGGGCGGAGGAGCGGCGAGAGATTGGGGCGGAGGAGCGGCGAGAGATCGGGGGCGGAGGAGCGGCGAGAGATCGGGGCGGAGGAGCGGCGAGAGATCGGGGCGGAGGAGTATCGAGAGATCGGGGCGGAGGAGCGGCGAGAGATCGGGGCGGAGGAGTATCGAGAGATCGGGGCGGAGGAGTATCGAGAGATCGGGGCGGAGGAGCGGCGAGAGATCGGGGCGGAGGAGAGGCGAGTATTTGGTGCGGTGTGTAAGAATATAAGTGTTTATTAATGATTAAAATTGATTCTGTGTATGTATAAATGTTATAAGTGTAGGTTAGGGTTAGGGTTAGGGTTAGGGTTAGGGTTAGGGTTAGGGTGTGGGAGCAAGGCATTCTCATTCGAGGGACTGGCTATGATGAGGGATGAATCCCATGGGACAGATGCCAGAGCACTGGAGAAGTACCACCAACGCTGCCTCCGCAAGATCCTGCAAATCCCCTGGGAGGACCAACGCACCAACATCAGTGTCCTCGCTCAGGCCCAACATCCCCAGCATCGAAGCACTGACCACACTCGACCAGCTCCGCTGGGCAGGGCCACATTGTCCGCATGCCCCCGACACGAGACTCTCGAAACAAGCGCTCGACTCGGAACTCCGACTCCGGCAGAGAAAACGCTTCAAGGACACCCTCAAAGCCTCCTTGATGAAATGCAACATCCCCACCGACTCTTGGGGAAACCCTGGACCAAGAACGCTCAAAGCATCCGGGAAGGCACCGGATACCTCGAGTCTCTTTGCCGGGAGCACGCGGAATCCAAGCGCAGACAGCGGAAGGAGTGTACAACAACCCAAACAGCCCACCCAGCCCTCCCTCCAACCAGCGTCTGCCACCCCTGTGACAGAGACTGTTGGTCCCTCATTGGACTCTTCACTCACCTGAGAACTCGTAATTGTGTGGAAGCAAGTCATCCTCGACTCCGAGGGACTGCCTCGAAAGAATTCCATGGGTTTCCATTTTGGTATCAAGTCTATCAACTGGGACTTTTATCAAACCCCTTTTGGAAGGGTTAGGGGATTGGAAAAGTAGCAACATTGATAAAAAAAACACCTGTTGAAGTCATGGAGTCATACACACATGGAAACCTACAGCACGGAAGGAGGCCATTCGGCCCCTTGTGCCTGTGTTGGCTCTTTGAACGAGCAGTCGTAGTAAGTCCCACATCCCGGCTGTGTGTCCGCAACCCTGTCAGTTGCTCATCCTCCAGCTCCTTTTCAAAATTATTGATGGACTCAGCTTCCATCGCCTTCTCGGGGACAGCGTTCCCGATCCCCGCAACTCTCCGGGAGAAATAAAATCTCCTCGAGTCATAGAAACATAGAAAATAGGTGCAGGAGCAGGCCATTCGGCCCTTCGAGCCTGCACCACCATTCAATGCGATCATGGCTGATCATTCACCTCAGTACCCCTTTCCTGCTTACTCTTTGGTGGTAAAAACAAAGAGACAGGCTATTATCTAAATGGTGACAGAGTAGGAAAAGGGGAGGTGCAACGAGACCTGGGTGTCATGGTACATCAGTCATTGAAGGTTGGCATGCAGGTACAGCAGGCGGTTAAGAAAGCAAATGGCATGTTGGCCTTCATAGCGAGGGGATTTGAGTACAGGGGCAGGGAGGTGTTGCTACAGTTGTACAGGGCCTTGGTGAGGCCACACCTGGAGTATTGTGTACAGTTTTGGTCTCCTAACTTGAGGAAGGACATTCTTGCTATTGAGGGAGTGCAGCGAAGATTCACCAGACTGATTCCCGGGATGGTGGGACTGACCTATCAAGAAAGACTGGTTCAACTGGGCTTGTATTCACTGGAGTTTAGAAGAGTGAGAGGGGACCTCATAGAAACGTCTAAAATTCTGACGGGTTTGGACAGGTTAGATGCAGGAAGAATGTTCCCAATGTTGGGGAAGTCCAGAACCAGGGGTCACAGTCTGAGGATAAGGGGTAAGCCATTTAGGACCTAGATGAGGAGAAACTTCTTCACCCAGAGAGTGGTGAACCTGTGGAATTCTCTACCACAGAAAGTAGTTGAGGCCAATTCACTAAATATATTCAAAAGGGAGTTAGATGAAGTCCTTACTACTCGGGGGATCAAGGGGTATGGCGTGAAAGCAGGAATGGGGTACTGAAGTTTCATGTTCAGCCATGAACTCATTGAATGGCGGTGCAGGCTAGAAGGGCTGAATGGCCTGCTCCTGCACCTATTTTCTATGTTTCTATGTTTCTCCATACCCCTTGATCCCTTTAGCCGAAAGGGCCACATCTAACTCCCTTTTGAATATATCTAACGAATTGGCCTCAACAACTTTCTGCGGTAGAGAATTCCACAGGTTCACAACTCTCTGAGTGAAGAAGTTTCTCCTCATCTCGGTCCTAAATGGCTTACCCCTTATCCTTAGACTGCGTCCCCTGGTTCTGGACTTCCCCAACATCGGGAACATTCTTCCTGCATCTCACCTGTCCAGTCCCGTCAGAATTTTATATGTTTCTATGAGGTCCCCTCTCATCCTTCTAAACTCCAGTGAATACAGACTCAGTCGATCCTGTCTCTCCTCATATTTCAGTCCTGCCATCCCGGGAATCAGTCTGGTGAACCTTCGCTGCACTCCCTCAATAGCAAGAATGTCCTTCCTCAGATTAGGAGACCAAAACTGGACACAATATTCCAGGTGAGGCCTCACCCAAGGCCCTGTACAACTTAGTCATCTCCCCTCCAGATCTTTTGCCAATGATTTTAAATCTGCGGCGTCTGGTTATGGACCCACCCGCCCGAGGGAATACATTTTGTCTATCAACACCTCTCGTCCCCTCTGCATCATACTTTTCTGCATTAAATTTCATCTGCCACCTTGTCCGCCATTCCTTCAGCCTGTTGATGTCCTCTTGTAGTCTATCACTAGCCACCTCACTGTTCACTATTCCTCCCAAGTTTTGTGTCATCTCCACATTTTGAAACCGTGCCACTAAGTTGGGTGGCAGTGTGAGCTGCGAGGAGGATGCTATGAGACTGCAGAGCGACTTGGATAGGTTAGGTGAGTGGGCAAATGCATGACAGATGCAGTATAATGTGGATAAATGTGAGGTTATCCACTTTGGTGGTAAAAACAGAGAGACAGACTATTTTCTGAATGGTGACAGAGTAGGAAAAGGGGAGATGCAACGAGACCTGGGTGTCATGGTACATCAGTCATTGAAGGTTGGCATGCAGGTACAGCAGGCGGTTAAGAAAGCAAATGGCATGTTGGCCTTCATAGCGAGGGGATTTGAGTACAGGGGCAGGGAGGTGTTGCTACAGTTGTACAGGGCCTTGGTGAGGCCACACCTGGAGTATTGTGTACAGTTTTGGTCTCCTAACTTGAGGAAGGACATTCTTGCTATTGAGGGAGTGCAGCGAAGGTTCACCAGACTGATTCCCGGGATGGTGGGACTGACATATCAAGAAAGACTGGATCAACTGGGCTTGTATTCACTGGAGTTCAGAAGAATGAGAGGGGATCTCATGGAAACGTTTAAAATTCTGACGGGTTTAGACAGGTTAGGTGCAGGAAGAATGTTGCCAATGTTGGGGAAGCCCAGAACCAGGGGTCACAGTCTAAGGATAAGGGGTAAGCCATTTAGGACCGAGATGTGGAGAAACTTCTTCATCCAGAGAGTGGTGAACCTGTGGAATTCTCTACCACAGAAAGTTGTTGAGGCCAATTCACAAAATATATTCAAAAAGGAGTTAGATGTAGTCCTTACTACTCGGGGGATCAAGGGGTATGGTGAGAAAGCAGGAATGGGGTACTGAAGTTGCATGTTCAGCCATGAACTCATTGAATGGCGATGCAGGCTCGAAGGGCCGAATGGCCTACTCCTGCACCTATTTTCTATGTTTCTGTTTTCTATGTTTCTGTGTGTCAGTGTGTGTGTGTGTGTGTGTGTCAGTGTGTGTGTCAGTATGTGTGTGAGTGTGTATTCATATTATACTTCATCTGCCATGCATTTGCCCACTCGCCTAACCTATCCAAGTCACTCTGCAGCCTCACAGCATCCTCCTCGCAGCTCACACTGCCACCCAACTTAGTGTTATTCGCAAATTTGGAGATACTACATTTAATCCCCTCATCTAAATCATTAATGTACAATGTAAACAGCTGGGGCCCCAGCACAGAACCTTGCGGTACCCCACTAGTCACTGCCTGCCATTCTGAAAAGTACCCATTTACTCCTACTCTTTGCTTCCTGTCTGACAACCAGTTCTCAATCCACGTCAGCACACTACCCCCAATCCCATGTGCTTTAACTTTGCACATTAATCTTTTGTGTGGGACCTTGTCGAAAGCCTTCTGAAAGTCCAAATATACCACATCAACTGGTTCTCCCTTGTCCACTCTACTGGAAACATCCTCAAAAAATTCCAGAAGATTTGTCAAGCATGATTTCCCTTTCACAAATCCATGCTGACTTGGACCTATCATGTCACCATTTTCCAAATGCACTGCTATGACATCCTTAATAATTGATTCCATCATTTTACCCACTACTGAAGTCAGGCTATAATTCCCTGTTTTCTCTCTCCCTCCTTTTTTAAAAAGTGGGGTTACATTGGCTACCCTCCACTCGATAGGAACTGATCCAGAGTCTATGGAATGTTGGAAAATGATTGTCAATGCATCCGCTATTTCCAAGGCCACCTCCTTAAGTACTCTGGGATGCAGTCCATCAGGCCCTGGGGATTTATCGGCCTTCAATCCCATCAATTTCCCCAACACAATTTCCTGACTAATAAGGATTTCCCTCAGTTCCTCCTCCTTACTAGACCCTCTGACCCCTTTTATATCCGGAAGGTTGTTTGTGTCCTCCTTAGTGAATACCGAACCAAAGTACTTGTTCAATTGGTCCACCATTTCTTTGTTCCCTGTTATGACTTCCCCTGATTCTGACTGCAGGGGACCTATGTTTGTCTTTACTAACCTTTTTCTCTTTACATATCTATAGAAACTTTTGCAGTCCGTCTTAATGTTCCCTGCAAGCTTCTTATCGTACTCCATTTTCCCTGCCCTAATCAAACCCTTTGTCCTCCTCTGCTGAGTTCTAAATTTCTCCCAGTCCCCGGGTTCGCTGCTATTTCTGGCCAATTTGTATGCCACTTCCTTGGCTTTAATACTATCCCTGATTTCCCTTGATAGCCACGGTTGAGCCATCTTCCCTTTTTTATTTTTACGCCAGACAGGAATGTACAATTGTTGTAGTTCATCCATGCGGTCTCTAAATGTCTGCCATTGCCCATCCACAGTCAACCCCTTAAGTATCATTCGCCTCATACCTTCAAAGTTACCCTTCTTTAAGTTCTGGACCATGGTTTCTGAATTAACTGTTTCATTCTCCATCCTAATGCAGAATTCCACCATATTATGGTCACTCTTCCCCAAGAGGCCTCGCACAACGAGATTGCTAATTAATCCTCTCTCATTACACAACACCCAGTCTAAGATGGCCTCCCCCCTAGTTGGTTCCTCGACATATTGGTCCCGAAAACCATCCCTTATGCACTCCAGGAAATCCTCCTCCACCGTATTGCTTCCAGTTTGGTTAGCCCAATCTATATGCATATTAAAGTCACCCATTATAACTGCTGCACCCTTATTGCATGCACCCCTAATTTCCTGTTTGATGCCCTCCCCAACATCACTACTACTGTTTGGAGGTCTGTACACAACTCCCACTAACGTTTTTTACCCTTTGGTGTTCTGCAGCTCTACCCATATAGATTCCACATCATCCAAGCTAATGTCCTTCCTAACTATTGCATTAATCTCCTCTTTAACCAGCAATGCTACCCCACCTCCTTTTCCTTTTATTCTATCCTTCCTGAATGTTGAATACCCCTGGATGTTAAGTTCCCAGCCCTGATCATCCTGGAGCCACGTCTCCGTAATCCCAATCACATCATATTTGTTAACATCTATTTGCACAGTTAATTCATCCACCTTATTGTGGATACTCCTTGCATTAAGACACAAAGCCTTCAGGCTTGTTTTTTTAACACGCTTTGTCCTTTTAGAATTTTGCTGTACAGTGGCCCTTTTTGTTCTTTGCCTTGGGTTTCTCTGCCCTCCACTTTTCCTCATCTCCTTTCTGTCTTTTGCTTTTGTCTCCTTTTTGTTTCCCTCTGTCTCCCTGCATTGGTTCCCATCCCCCTGCCATATTAGTTTAACTCCTCCCCAACAGCACTAGCAAACACTCCCCCTAGGACATTGGTTCCGGTCCTGTCCAGGTGCAGACCGTCCGGTTTGTACTGGTCCCACCTCCCCCAGAACCGGTTCCAATGCCCCAGGAATTTGTACACCAGCCACCACACGGGTTTGACAGAGCTCGGTCTTGATCCAGGGGCAAGGGTTAACCAGGACGACTGGAGACCAGCTCTGCTGCACGGACCCAGTGCGCGCACATATCGCACAGTGTGGGCTGGTCCGTGCTGTCCCAGGGCCCTCGGCTCTTCTGGGCCCCGTAGCCTCATTCGTCGCTCCTCCGCCCCCGATCTCTCGCCGCTCCTCCGCCCCGATCTCTCGCTCCTCCGCACCGATCTCTCGCCGCTCCTCCGCCCCGATCACTCGCTGCTCCTCCGCCCCGATCTCTCGCCGCTCCTCCGCCCCGATCTCTCGCCACTCCTCCGCCCCGATCTCTCGCCGCTCCTCCGCCCCGATCTCTCGCCGCTCCTCCTCCCCGATCTCTCGCTCCTCCGCACCGATCCCTCGCCGCTCCTCCGCCCCGATCACTCGCTGCTCCTCCGCCCCGATCTCTCGCCGCTCCTCCGCCCCGATCTCTCGCCACTCCTCCGCCCCGATCTCTCGCCGCTCCTCCGCCCCGATCCCTCGCCGCTCCTCCGCCCCGATCACTCGCCGTTCCTCCGCCCCGATCTCTCGCCGCTCCTCCGTCCCGATCTCTCTCTCCTCCGCCCCGATCCCTCGCCGCTCCTCCGCCCCGATCTCTCGCCGCTCCTCCGTCCCGATCTCTCGCCGCTCCTCCGTCCCGATCTCTCTCTCCTCCGCCCCGATCCCTCGCCGCTCCTCCGTCCCGATCTCTCGCCGCTCCTCCGTCCCGATCTCTCTCTCCTCCGCCCCGATCCCTCGCCGCTCCTCCGCCCCGATCTCTCGCCGCTCCTCCGTCCCGATCTCTCTCTCCTCCGCCCCGATCCCTCGCCGCTCCTCCGCCCCGATCTCTCGCCGCTCCTCCGCCCCGATCTCTCGATACTCCTCCGTCCCGATCTCTCGATACTCCTCCGCCCCGATCCCTCGCCGCTCCTCCGCCCCGATCTCTCGCCGCTCCTCCGTCCCGATCTCTCGATACTCCTCCGCCCCGATCTCTCGCCGCTCCTCCGCCCCGATCTCTCGCCGCTCCTCCGCCCCGATCTCTCGATACTCCTCCGCCCCGATCTCTCGCCGCTCCTCCGCCCCGATCTCTCGCCGCTCCTCCGCCCCGATCTCTCGATACTCCTCCGCCCCGATCTCTCGATACTCCTCCGCCCCGATCTCTCGTCGCTCTTCCGCCCCGATCTCTCGATACTCCTCCGCCCCGATCTCTCGATACTCCTCCGCCCCGATCTCTCGATACTCCTCCGCCCCGATCTCTCGATACTCCTCCGCCCCCGATCTCTCGATACTCCTCCGCCCCGATCTCTCGCCGCTCCTCCGCCCCGATCTCTCGTCGCTCCTCCGCCCCCGATCTCTCGCCGCTCCTCCGCCCCGATCTCTCGATACTCCTCCGCCCCGATCCCTCGCCGCTCCTCCGCCCCGATCTCTCGCCGCTCCTCCGCCCCGATCTCTCGCCGCTCCTCCGCCCCGATCTCTCGCCGCTCCTCCGCCCCGATCTCTCGCCGCTCCTCCGCCCCGATCTCTCGCCGCTCCTCCGCCCCGATCTCTCGCCGCTCCTCCGCCCCCGATCTCTCGCCGCTCCTCCGCCCCGATCTCTCGCCGCTCCTCCGCCCCGATCTCTCGCCGCTCCTCCGCCCCGATCTCTCGATATTCCTCCGCCCCGATCTCTCGCCGCTCCTCCGCCCCGATCTCTCGCCGCTCCTCCGCCCTGACCTTCCCGCTCCTTCCGTACCTGGGCCCCGCCGATGTTCCAGCCCACGCTCCAAACAGCGACCTGGGTTTTGATGAGGTCACCCAGTCGCCCACCTCGAAGACGTCGTGCACTCGGAGCGGTTCACGCTGGCAGTTGTAGCGGCATGCTCCAGGTCTTATACACCTGACCTTCGGTGGTGACCTCTCACAGGTCGGGGTGACCCATGATGTCCCAGGACCCGGTGCTCCAGGTCTTATACACCTGACCTTCGGTGGTGTCCTCTCACAGGTCAGGGTGACCCATGATGTCCCAGGGACCCGGTGCTCCAGTTCCTGCACTCCCGACCTGCGGTGGTGTCCTCTGGCCGCTCGGGGTGGCCCGCGATGGATGAAGCACAACCTGTTTGTCGGCGGCTCCGTAAGGCCAGGCAACCTGCGCGAATGCCATTACGCAGCACTCTCGGAGAGCGCAGGGCTTGGTGAGAGCCATTCCCTTTAATCACCGCTCCCCAAGCGGCCAGACAAGTGGACCACGCCTCCTCTTCCTGCCGGTGTTGGCGATACCGGTGTTGGTGATACCGGCAGGGGGAGGCAGGCAGTTTCACATCCGGGGTGGTAACGGGACACGGCGCGGCGCTGGAGGCCCAGGTGGTAAGAGTTAACGCCACCGGCACTGGAGTTCGCGGCTGTCCCCGAATTCACCGCCGGTCGCTAACCCCTGACCGCCCCGTTGGCGCCCAGTAACGAGAGTCGCTAAGGAGCCGAATTTCCCCTCCCCCCTTGTCCCTGTCTCTCTCTCTCTCGCTCTGGAATGTGCTGCAGTGTTAATTCAGTGTCTCGCACACACACACACTGCAATGTAACTAAGAGCGGCTATTTCCACCTCCGTAACATCGCCCGTCTCCACCCCCTGCCTCAGCTCATCCGCTGCTGAAGCCCTCGTCCGTGCCTTTGTTACCTCCAGACTTATCGACTCCAACGCACTCCTGGCCGGCCTCCCACATTCTACCCGACGTAAACTCGAGGTGATCCAAAACTCGGCTGCCCCCGTGTCCTAACTCGCACCGAGTCCCACTCACCCATCACCCACTGTGCTCACTGCCCCGTGTCCTAACTCGCACCCAGTCCCACTCACCCATCACCCACTGTGCTCACTGCCCCGTGTCCTAACTCGCACCGAGTCCCGCTCACCCATCACCCCCTGTGCTCACTGCCCCGTGTCCTAACTCACACCAAGTCCCACTCACCCATCACCCACTGTGCTCACTGCCCCGTGTCCTAACTCGCACCGAGTCCCGCTCACCCATCACCCCCTGTGCTCACTGCCCCGTGTCCTAACTCGCACCCAGTCCCACTCACTCATCACCCACTGTGCTCACTGCCCCGTGTCCTAACTCACACCCAGTCCCACTCACCCATCACCCCCTGTGCTCACTGCCCCGTGTCCTAACTCACACCCAGTCCCACTCACCCATCACCCCCTGTGCTCACTGCCCCGTGTCTTAACTCACACTCAGTCCCATTCACCCATCACTCCCTCTGCTCACTGCCCCGTGTCCTAACTCACACTCAGTTCCACTCACCCATCACCCCCTGTGCTCACTGCCCCGTGTCCTAACTCGCACCCAGTCCCACTCACCCATCACCCCCTGTGCTCACTGCCCCGTGTCTTAACTCACACCCAGTCCCATTCACCCATCACTCCCTGTGCTCACTGCCCCGTGTCCTAACTCACACCCAGTCCCATTCACCCATCACTCCCTGTGCTCACTGCCCCGTGTCCTAACTCACACTCAGTTCCACTCACCCATCACCCCCTGTGCTCGCTGCCCCCGTGTCCTAACTCACACCGAGTCCCGCTCACCCATCACCCCCTGTGCTCACTGCCCCGTGTCCTAACTCGCATCGAGTCCCGCTCACCCATCACCCCCTGTGCTCACTGCCCCCGTGTCCTAACTCGCACCAAGTCCCGCTCACCCATCACCCGCTGTGCTCGCTGCCACTGTGTCCTAACTCGCACCAAGTCCCACTCACCCATCACCCCCTGTGCTCACTGACCCCGTGTCCTAACTCGCACCGAGTCCCACTCACCCATCACCCCCTGTGCTCACTGACCCCGTGTCCTAACTCGCACCGAGTCCCACTCACCCATCACCCCCTGTGCTCACTGCCCCGTGTCCTAACTCGCACCGAGTCCCACTCACCCATCACCCCCTGTGCTCACTGCCCTGTGTCCTAACTCGCACCGAGTCCCACTCACCCATCATCCCCTGTGCTCACTGACCCCGTGTCCTAACTCACACCCAGTCCCACTCACCCATCACTCCCTGTGCTCACTGCTCCGTGTCCTAACTCGCACCGAGTCCCGCTCACCCATCACCCCCTGTGCTCACTGCCCCCGTGTCCTAACTCGCACCAAGTCCCGCTCACCCATCACCCGCTGTGCTCGCTGCCACTGTGTCCTAACTCGCACCAAGTCCCACTCACCCATCACCCCCTGTGCTCACTGACCCCGTGTCCTAACTCGCACCGAGTCCCACTCACCCATCACCCCCTGTGCTCACTGACCCCGTGTCCTAACTCGCACCGAGTCCCACTCACCCATCACCCCCTGTGCTCACTGCCCCGTGTCCTAACTCGCACCAAGTCCCACTCACCCATCACCCCCTGTGCTCACTGACCCCGTGTCCTAACTCGCACCGAGTCCCACTCACCCATCACCCCCTGTGCTCACTGCCCCCGTGTCCTAACTCGCACCGAGTCCCGCTCACCCATCACCCCCTGTGCTCACTGCCCTGTGTCCTAACTCGCACCCAGTCCCACTCACCCATCACCCCCTGTGCTCGCTGCCCCGTGTCCTAACTCGCACCGAGTCCCACTCACCCATCACCCCCTGTGCTCACTGCCCCATGTCCTAACTCGCACCCAGTCCCACTCACCCATCACCCCCTGTGCTCACTGCCCCGTGTCCTAACTCACACCGAGTCCCGTTCACCCATCACCCCCTGTGCTCACTGACCCTTGTCCTAACTCACACCGAGTCCCGCTCACCCATCACCCCCTGTGCTCACTGACCCGTGTCCTAACTCGCACCCAGTCCCACTCACCCATCACCCGCTGTGCTCACTGCCCCGTGTCCTAACTCACACCCAGTCCCACTCACCCATCACCCCCGGTGCTCACTGTCCCCGTGTCCTAACTCGCACCGAGTCCCACTCACCCATCACCCCCTGTGCTCACTGCCCCGTGTCTTAACTCACACCCAGTCCCATTCACCCATCACTCCCTGTGCTCACTGCCCCGTGTCCTAACTCACACTCAGTTCCACTCACCCATCACCCGCTGTGCTCGCTGCCCCCGTGTCCTAACTCACACCGAGTCCCGCTCACCCATCACCCCCTGTGCTCACTGCCCCGTATCCTAACTCGCACCGAGTCCCACTCACCCATCACCCCCTGTGCTCACTGACCCCGTGTCCTAACTCGCACCGAGTCCCACTCACCCATCACCCCCTGTGCTCACTGCCCCGTGTCCTAACTCTCACCGAGTCCCACTCACCCATCACCCCCTGTGCTCACTGCCCTGTGTCCTAACTCGCACCGAGTCCCACTCACCCATCATCCCCTGTGCTCACTGACCCCGTGTCCTAACTCACGCCCAGTCCCACTCACCCATCACCCGCTGTGCTCACTGTCCTGTGTCCTAACTCGCACCGAGTCCCACTCACCCATCATCCCCTGTGCTCACTGCCCCCGTGTCCTAACTCACACCGAGTCCCGCTCACCCATCACCCCCTGTGCTCACTGCCCCCGTGTCCTAACTCGCACCGAGTCCCACTCACCCATCACCCCCTGTGCTCACTGCCCCGTGTCCTAACTCGCACCAAGTCCCACTCACCCATCACCCCCTGTGCTCGCTGCCCCGTGTCCTAACTCACACCGAGTCTCACTCACCCATCACCTGCTGTGCTCATTGCCCCATGTCCTAACTCGCACCCAGTCCCACTCACCCATCACCCCCATGCTCACTGCCCCGTGTCCTAACTCGCACCAAGTCCCACTCACCCATCACCCCCTGTGCTCGCTGCCTCCGTTTCCTAACTCACACCAAGTCCCACTCACCCATCACCCCCATGCTCACTGCCCCGTGTCCTAACTCGCACCAAGTCCCACTCACCCATCACCCCCTGTGCTCGCTGCCTCCGTTTCCTAACTCACACCAAGTCCCACTCACCCATCACCCCCTGTGCTCACTGCCCCGTGTCCGAACTCGCACCAAGTCCCACTCACCCATCACCCCCTGTGCTCACTGCCCTGTGTCCTAACTCGCACCGAGTCCCACTCACCCATCATCCCCTGTGCTCACTGACCCCGTGTCCTAACTCACGCCCAGTCCCACTCACCCATCACCCGCTGTGCTCACTGCCCCGTGTCCTAACTCGCACCGAGTCCCGCTCACCCATCACCCCCTGTGCTCACTGCCCCCGTGTCCTAACTCGCACCAAGTCCCGCTCACCCATCACCCGCTGTGCTCGCTGCCACTGTGTCCTAACTCGCACCAAGTCCCACTCACCCATCACCCCCTGTGCTCACTGACCCCGTGTCCTAACTCGCACCGAGTCCCACTCACCCATCACCCCCTGTGCTCACTGCCCCCGTGTCCTAACTCACACCGAGTCCCGCTCACCCATCACCCCCTGTGCTCACTGCCCCCGTGTCCTAACTCGCACCGAGTCCCACTCACCCATCACCCCCTGTGCTCACTGCCCCGTGTCCTAACTCGCACCAAGTCCCACTCACCCATCACCCCCTGTGCTCGCTGCCCCGTGTCCTAACTCACACCGAGTCTCACTCACCCATCACCTGCTGTGCTCATTGCCCCATGTCCTAACTCGCACCCAGTCCCACTCACCCATCACCCCCTATGCTCACTGCCCCGTGTCCTAACTCGCACCAAGTCCCACTCACCCATCACCCCCTGTGCTCGCTGCCTCCGTTTCCTAACTCACACCAAGTCCCACTCACCCATCACCCCCTGTGCTCACTGCCCCCGTGTCCTAACTCGCACCAAGTCCCACTCACCCATCACCCCCTGTGCTCACTGCCCTGTGTCCTACCTCGCACCCAGTCCCACTCACCCATCACCCCCTGTGCTCGCTGCCCCGTGTCCTAACTCGCACCGAGTCCCACTCACCCATCACCCCCTGTGCTCACTCCCCCGTGTCCTAACTCGCACCCAGTCCCACTCACCCATCACCCCCTGTGCTCACTGCCCCGTGTCCTAACTCGCACCAAGTCCCACTCACCCATCACCCCCTGTGCTCGCTGCCCCATGTCCTAACTCACACCGAGTCTCACTCACCCATCACCTGCTGTGCTCACTGCCCCATGTCCTAACTCGCACCCAGTCCCACTCACCCATCACCCCCTATGCTCACTGCCCCGTGTCCTAACTCGCACCAAGTCCCACTCACCCATCACCCCCTGTGCTCGCTGCCTCCGTTTCCTAACTCACACCAAGTCCCACTCACCCATCACCCCCTGTGCTCACTGCCCCCGTGTCCTAACTCGCACCAAGTCCCACTCACCCATCACCCCCTGTGCTCACTGACCCCGTGTCCTAACTCGCACCAAGTCCCACTCACCCATCTCCCCCTGTGCTCGCTGACCTACATTGGCTCCCGGTTAAAGAACACCCCGATTTCAAAATTCTCATCTTTGTTTTCAAATCCCTCCGTGGCCCTCGCCCCCTCCCTATCTCTGTAATCTCCTCCAGCCCCACAACCCCCCGAGCTGTCTGCGCTCCTCTAATTCTGCCCTCCTGACCATCCCTGATTATAATCGCTCCACCATCGGTGGCCGTGCCTTCTGCTGCCTGGGCCCCAAGCTCTGGAACTCCCTCCCTAAACCCCTCCGCCTCTCTACCTCTCTCTCCTCCTTCAAGATGCTCCTTAAAAATGTCAGCTGTGGCTCAGTGGGTAGCCCCCTCGCCTCTGAATCAGCAGGTTGTGGGTTCAAGTCCCACTCCAGGGACTCGAGCACATAAATCTGGGCTGACACTCCCAGCGCAGTGCTGAGGGAGTGCCGCACTGTCAGAGGTGCCGTCTTTCGGCTGAGATGCTAAATCCAGGGCCCCGTCTGCCCTCTCAGGTGGACCTATGAGATCCCATGGCAAAGCAGGGGAGTTCTCCCTGGTGTCCTGGCCAATATTTATCCCTCAATCAACAAAACAAAAGAGATTGTCTGACCATTGTCACTTTGCTGTGAGTGGGAGCTTGCTGTGCGCAAATTGGCTGCCGCGTTTCCCACATTACCACAGTGACTGCACTCCAAGCAGTACTTCATTAGGACGTCTGGTGGTGGTGAAAGGCGCTATATAAATCTAAGTCTTCTCTGCACTGCTTGGCTCCAGTTCCCTCAGTCGGATCAGTGTCGAGATATCTTTTCATCCTTTGTTGTCACAGAGTAATTAAATTAATCCACTTTGTTCCTGGAGCACATCCAATGACCCTCCAACAAATGGCTCCTGTTTAGCTGTCAACAGCTCCGCTGTGTGCTATTGTTGGAGAACAATACCAGAGGTCACACCCAGTATGAAAACTCGCACCCAGTCCCGCTCACCCATCACCCCCTGTGCTCGCTGACCTACATTGGCTCCCGGTTAAGCAACGCCTCGATTTCAAAATTCTCATCCTTGTTCACAAATCCCTCCGTGGCCCTCGCCCCCTCCCTAATCTCCTCCAGCCCACAACCCCCCTCGCCCCGAGATATCTGCGTCCTCTAATTCTGCCCTCCTGACCATCCCTGATTATAATCGCTCCACCATCGGTGGCCGTGCCTTCAGCTGCCTGGGCCCCAAGCTCTGGAACTCCCTCCCTAAACCTCTCCCCCCTCTCTACCTCTCTCTCCTCCTTCAAGACGCTCCTTAAAACCTGCCTCTTTGACCGAGCTTTTGGTCACCGGCCCTAATTTGTACTTATGCAGCTCGGTGTTAAATTGTTTTATCTTATAAGGCCGCCCATTTAAAACTGAGATGAGGAGGAATTTCTTCTCTCAGGGGGTTGCAATTCTCTGCCGCAGAGAGCTGTGGAGGCTGGGTCATTGAGTAAGTTTAAGACAGAGTTTCTTAACCGATAAGGAGATAAGGGGTCATGGGGAGCGGGCGGGGGGAGTGGAGCTGAGTCCATGATCGGATCAGCCATGATCTTATTGAATGGTGGAGCAGGCTTGGCCATGGAGTGGGGGGGGCGTATGGCCTATTCCTGCTCCTATTTCTTGTGTTCTTATGACTTAGAATTGGAACCACAAGGGGCCGAGGAGGGCAGGAAGGTAGAACGATGGGGGCTGAAGTGAACCGTAACCAGGATACCACCCGGGCCTGAGCAAAGGTCGGGCTAACGACAGCAGATTGTGGCCAGGTCAGTCACACCTTGTTCCCGTAATAGAGGCATCACCTGGGCAGACAACAGAGGCAAGTGACGTTATGTGACACGGCAGGAAATGGACCAATCAGAGACTGCGCACGCGGGCTTTAAACCAATCAGATTGTGCCAGAGGATCATGCCCGAGGCTGAGCGTGTACATCTGGGTGTGCAAAAGGGGGTTTGAAACTACGTATGGTTGGGCAGCGCCCTGGCTCATAGGTCACCTCCCCACCGCTGGGAATAAAGACTGTTCCAACCTTCCAACACAGACCTGGTGTCCAGTGTTTATTTTGCTGGAGGTAAAACCTTTTCACTTAACGAGTGGTTAGGATTCGGAATGCAATGCCTGACCGGGCGGTGGAAACAGATCCATTAGGAACCTTCAAGGGGGAATTGGATAACTATTTGAAGGAGAAAGATTTGCCAGGATATGTGGAAAGAGCGGGCGGCTGGGACTAACTCCATCACTCTTCGAAAGAGCCGGCACAGACTCGAGGGGCCGAATGGCCCCCTTCTGTGCTGTGATGTTCCAATGCTTCTTTCTCAGACATTCGGGAATATCCTGCAGCGTTAACTCAGTGTCCCTCTCTCTCTCTCTCTCGCTCTCAACCGGGGCTCAGTGGGTAGTGTTGTATGTGCTGACTATGGATGTACTCTCTGTGTAGTCACTGTGAGATTGCAGAAGATGGAGACTCGTTTACCTGATGTACCATCAATAAGGTTCACACCGTGCACATACATGCTGGCACCGCTAGAGGGTGCAACTGGTGGAGACCGGGTGTGGGGGGGGGGGGTTTCCTGCCCTGGTGGCAGGGCCCTGGAGTTTGGAATCAAGGACCAAGGTCATTGCAACATATTGCCTTGTGGAGACATTCATTAACACATTATAGACATAACAGGTAGCACCCTCGTCTCAGAGTCAGGCGGTCATGGGCTCAAGTCCCACTCCAGGGCAGTGCTGAGGGAGCGCAGCACTGCCGGAGGTGCCATCTTTCAGACGAGACGTTAAACCGAGACCCCCGTCTGCCCTCTCGGGTGGGTGTAAAAGCTCCCGTGGGCACTATTTCGAAGAAGAGAAGGGGAGTTATCCCCGGTGTCCTGGTCAATATTTCATCATCATCGGCAGTCCCTCGGAATCGAGGAAGACTTGCTCCCACTCTAAAAGTGAGTTCTTAGGTGACTGAACAGTCCGATATGGGAATTACAGTCTCTGTCACAGGTGGGACAGACAGTGGTTGAGGGAAGGGGAGGGTGGGACAGGTTTGCCGCACGCTCCTTCCGCTGCCTGCGCTTGGTCTCTGCACGCTCTCGGCGACGAGACTCGAGGTGCTCAGCGCCCTCCCCGGATGCACTTCCTCCACTTAGGGCGGACTGGTCTTTGGGCCCAGGGACTCCCAGGTGCTGGGGTGGGGATGTTGCACTTTATCAGGGAGGGCTTTGAGGGTGGTCCCTTGTAACGTTTCCTCTGCCCACCTGGGGCTCGCTTGCCGTGTAGGAGTTCCGAGTAGAGCGCTCGCTTTGGGGGTCTCGTGTCGGGGCATTGTGTCCCGGGGCCGATATTTATCCCACAATCAGCACAACAAAAACAGATGATCACGTTGCTGTGTGTGGGAGCTTGCTGTGCGCAAATTGGCTGCCGCGTTTCCCACATTACAACAGTGACTACACTCCAAAAGTACTTCACTGGCTGTAAAGTGCCTTGAGACGTCCGGCAGCAGTGTAAAGAAAGATTTTGATTCATGGAGGGCGATTTTTCTCTGAAACACACACACACCCTGGAATAACATGCTGTCTTAATTCAGTCTCTGCAACACCCTGAAATCGGCAACATCATTGGTGGTCCCTTGAACTACATCCTGTGCAGCATTGGGCGATTGCGCAGAAGGTTGGTGCTGTTGTTGGTGCTGCTGGAGCCTGGTGATTCAGGTTTATACCCTGACATACTCAGAATATTACTGACCTATCTCAACTGTTAAACGAGGTGCTCACAGATACAGACAGGCACACTAGTTTGCTCAGGTATGCTATGGTGACAGGCGTAGGTTGAACTCGAAAAACCAGTTCAAACGGAAACGGTTCATTCCATCCTCCTGAACAGAGACAACCTTGCATAACTCACACATAGAAACGTAGAAAATAGGTGCAGGAGCAGGCCATTCGGCCCTTCGAGCCTGCACCACCATTCAATATGATCATGGCTGATCATGCAACTTCAGTACCCCGTTCCTGCTTTCTCTCCATACCCCTTGATCCCTTTAGCCGTAAGGGCCACATCTAACTCCCTTTTGAATATATCTAACGAACTGGCCCCAACAACTTTCTGCGGTAGAGAATTCCACAGGTTCACAACTCTCTGAGTGAAGAAGTTTCTCCTCATCTCGGTCCTAAATGGCCTACCCCTTAACCTTAGACTGTGTCCCCTGGTTCTGGACTTCCCCAACATCGGGAACATTCTCCCTGCACCTAGCCTGTCTAAACCCGTCAGAATGTTATATATTTTCTATGTTCTATGTTCTATGTTCTATGTTTCTATGAGATCCCCTCTCATTCTTCTAAACTCCAGTGAATACAGGCCCAGTCGATCCAGTCTTTCTTCATATGACAGTCCAGCCATCCCGGGTATCAGTCTGGTGAACCTTCGCTGCACTCCCTCAATAGCAAGAATGTCCTTCCTCAGATTAGGAGACCAAAACTGTGCACAATATTCAAGGTGTGGCCTCACCAAGGCCCTGTACAACTGTAGTAACACCTCCCTGCTCCTATACTCAAATCCTCTCGCTATGAAGGCCAACATACCATTTGCCTTCTTCACCGCCTGCTGTACCTGCATGCCAACCTTCAATGACCGATGTACCATGACACCCAGGTCTCGTTGCACCTCCCCTTTTCCTAATCTGTCACCATTCAGATAATATTCTTCCTTCCTGTTTTTGCCACCAAAGTGGATAACCTCACATTTATCCGCATTATACTGCATCTGCCATGCATTTGCCCACTCACCTCACCTGTCCAAGTCACCCTGCAGCCTCTTAGCGTCCTCCTCACAGCTCACACCGCCACCCAGCTTAGTGTCATCTGCAAACTTGGAGATATTGCATTCTCCGCGGGTAATTCCCTCGTCGCTGGAGATTTTTTACGAATTTACTCGGTGGTCTAGGAGGTGCCCTGATTACCGATGGGGAGGGCCTTCTCCTCCCGCGCTGTGAAGCACACTCCCACCCAGAGGGTCCCGGCGCAGAAGATGCAGCCACGGGTGACTGCCCAGCCAATCGGGTAAGTATTTCACAGGTTCCCATTAATAGCACTGAAACTCGCGTAGCTGCCAGTTCTCAGTGCGATTAATGGGAACAAAAGCAATCACACAAAATGATAAAAAAAAATATAAAACAGATCACACGTATTTAAAATTAATTGAAATTAAAGTTATGGCTTATAAAAATAAAATATATTCCCGATTTTCTAAAAAAGTTTTATTAATTATGGTTAAAAATAAACTTACCATAATGGGGAGGGTTTTTTAACAATAAACTATGTGTTTAGAATTTTATTTTACAATTCTTTTTTGGGTGTTATAAAACACGTGCACCTGTAAAAGTAAGCTATGCTTTCTCAGGCGCAAGATTTTTGAGGACATTTGCTGGGCAAGATATGGGTCACTAGCCCAATCTTGCCCGTACAAACGTCCTCACTGCCGAGATGCCTACGATCTGTCCAGCTCCAGCTCGACAGATCGGAAAAGCCTGTTGACAGCGCGTGCGCATTGCGCGCTAAAAAAAAACGCCGTTTCCGATGCCTTCCCGGGTCCGTAGAAACTTCGCACCGGCCCGGAACGTCGGAAATTCTGCCCCATTATCAAATGGGGCTCAAATTCCGGTCGGTGGCTGCTTTCGAACGATCACCTCCGACCTGAAACATTTCTACGAAAGTACCTGTTGGTCCCGGGGGGAACCTGCGATTCCGTTGGGGGGGGGTGCCGTCTCTTCCCGCATTGCAAAGGGCGCTACCGTCCTCCAGGTTCCTACGCAGAAGGCGCAGTCATGTGTGAGTGCTCAACCAATCATAAGAACATAAGAAACAGGAGCAGGAGTAGGCCAGACGGCCCCTCGAGCCTGCTCCGCCACTCAATAAGATCATGGCTGATACGATCATGGACTCAGCTCCACTTCCCTGCCTGCTCCCTATAACCCCGTATCCCCGCATCGTTTAAGAAACTGTCTATTTCTGTCTTAAATGTATTCAATGTCCCGGCTTCCACAGCTCTCTGGGGCAGCGAATTCCACAGATTTGCAATCTTCTGAGAGAAGAAATTTCTCCTCATCTCTGTTTTAAATGGGCGGCCCCTTATTCTAAGATCATGCCCTCTAGTTCTAATCTCCCCCATCAGTGGAAATATCCTCTCTGCATCCACCTTGTCGAGCCCCCTCATAATCTGATACGTTTCGATAAGATCACCTCTCATTCTTCTGAATTCCAATGAGTAGAGGCCCAACCTGCTCAACCTTTCCTCATAAGTCAACCCCCCTCATCTCTGGAGTCAATCGAGTGAATCTTCTCTGAACTGCCTCCAAGCAAGTATATCCTTTCGTAAATATAGAAACCAAAACTGCACGCAGTATTCCAGGTGTGGCCTCACCAACACCCTGTAGAATTATAGCAAGACTTCCCTGCTTTTATACTCTATCCCTCTTTGCAATAAAGGCCAAGACTCCATTGGCCTTCCTGATCACTTGCTGTACCTGCGTACTAACCTTTTGTGTTTCATGCTCAAGGACCCCCAGGTCCCACTGTACTGCAGCACTTTGCAATCTTTCTCCATTTAAATAATAACTTGCTCTTCTGTGCAGTTTTCCCATTAATAGCAATGAGAACTACGTATTCACATATTTTTGAGTGATAAGGGAGCGAAGGGTTATGGGGAGCGGGCGGGGAAGTGGAGCTGAGTCCATGATCGGATCAGCCATGATCGTATTGAATGGCGGAGCAGGCTCGAGGGGCCAGGTGGCCTACTCCTGCTCCTATTTCTTATGTTCTTAAATCTGCATTAAAAAGCTAGTTTCAGTAACTGTGACCATGAAACTATTGGACTTTCGTTGAAACCCATCTGGTTCACTAATGTTACGTCTCCGCACGATCCTGCAAATCCCCCTGGGAGGACAGACGCACCAACGTTAGCGTCCTCGACCAGGCCCAACATCCCCAGCATCGAAGCACTGGCCACACTCGACCAGCTCCGCTGGGCAGGGCCACATTGTCCGCATGCCAGACACGAGACTCCCAAAGCGAGCGCTCTACTCGGAGCTCCTACACGGCAAACGAACCAAAGGCGGGCAGAGGAAACGTTACAAGGGACCACCCTCAAAGCCTCCCTGATAAAGTGCAACATCCCCCACCGACACCTGGGAGTCCCTGGGCCCAAAGACCAGTCCGCCCTAAGTGGAGGAAGTGCATCCGGGAGGGCGCTGAGCACCTCGAGTCTCGTCGCCGAGAGCGTGCAGAAACCAAACGCAGGCAGCGGAAGGAGCGTGCGGCAAACCAGTCCCACCCTCCCCTTCCCTCAACCACTGTCTGTCCCACCTGCGACAGGGACTGTGGTTCCCGTATTGGACTGTTCAGCCACCTGAGGACTCACTTCAGGAGTGGAAGCAAGTCTTCCTCGATTCCGAGGGACTGCCGATGGTGATGATGAATAGGGAAGGAAATCTGCCTTCCTTACCCGGTCTGGCTGATATGTGACCCCAGACCCACAGCCTCTGAAATGGCCTAGCGAGCGACTCAGTTGTACACAATCGCTACGAAAAACAATTATAAGCCCACCCTGACAGCACTGTGGGAGCACTTTCACCACACGGACTTCAGCAGTTCAAGGA
>NW_027254504.1:136840-151840 GCF_044704955.1 Pristiophorus japonicus
AGTGTGGAACTGTATAACAGAGCGTGAGAGAGAGAGAGAGAGAGAGTGTGGAACGGTATAACCTGTCATGTATCTCACATTATTATATATAACTGTATCCTAACATGCTATTCATGACTGTAATAAGAAATGACTGTAACCACCAGCATACCTTACCACCAGGGGTACACTTGCAAGAGACAGGTATATAAGGACAGGTCTCAGGCAAGTGCAGCATTCCAGAGCTGTGAAATAAAGGTGCAGGTCCAGAGTGACCTTAACTTCACGACATGCCTCGTGTGAATCTGTACTGAGGGGACAGGTCTTTACAGTGGTGACAAGTTACGGGATTACAGAATCCACAGAATGGCGAACAACGGATCAGATGAAAAGTACAATGCGGGAGACAATTGGGAGGACTTTATAGAAAGGCTCCAGCAAAGCTTTGTATACAAAGACTGGTTAGGCGACGATAAGGCAGACAAGAGAAGAGCCCATCTCTTGACAAGCTGTGGCTCGAAAACATACGCTTCAATGAAGGATCTGTTGGCACCTGAGAAACCAGCAAGCAAGTCGTTTGAAGAATGGAGCACACTGGTAAGAGACCACCTGAAGCCAGCGAGCAGCCTACACATGGCCAGACACAGGTTCTACAACTACAGACGTTGTGTGGGCCAGAGCATACCCGACTTCGTGGCGGAACTTCGGAGGTTGGCTAGTTTATGTGAGTTCTCCGATGAACTGAGGAGAGAAATGCTGAGAGACTTTTTCATTGAAGGAATAGGCCACGCAGGCATAATCCGAAAGCTCATAGAGACCAAGAACCTGAGCTTAGAGGCAGCAGCACTGGTTGCACAGACATTCTTGGTAGGGGGAAGAAGAAACGAGGTTGATTTACAATGCAGGTACGACAACTAACGAAATATCGGAAGAAGTTCACAGCACTAAACAAGCTGCTACCCCCACACACAGACAAAACCGGGAGAACAGGCTCTCGACAGCAGGCAGAAGCCATCAAGGGCCACAGGAACGGCCGTTCACACCTCATCAACCCACAATGCGAGCAATCAACTACAAACTGAGAGAAGCTCAAGAGAGATCAGCCAGACGCAGCTCATTCTTTGGGAACGCTTTGAACAATGGAACAGGTCTGTGCTGGAGGTGTGGGGGTGGGCACTCGGCAAGGGGATGTCGGTTTCAGCAGGCTGTTTGCAGAAATTGTGAATGTACAGGGCATTTGGCCCGCATGTGCAAAAAAACGGCAGCTCGGCTGGTATACGAATCGGATGGGTCGGAAAGCAGACCAGAAGATGGTGGGGACAGTACCCGGGACACCGGTGTGCAGCGGGTCAACACGATCAATGGCCACTGCTCCTACAACAGGACGCCTCCTATAATGATGAGGGTCCTACTCAACGGGATGTCTGTCAACACGGAGCTGGATACGGGAGCAAGTCAATCTCTCATGGGTGCTCAACAATTTGAACAACTGTGGACACATAAAAGAGACAGACCAAAACTCACAAGGGTCGACACCAAACTAAGGACCTATACCAAAGAAATCGTACCAGTCCTCGGCAGCGCCATGCTCTCTGTCGCACACAAAGGGACAGTGAACTGACTTCCCCTGTGGATTGTCCCTGGAGACCCCCCAGCACTGCTGGGAAGAAGTTGGCTGGGAAATGGGATGATGTCCATGCCATGTCATCAGAGGAACGGACCTCCTGCTCAACAGTTATAAAGTGATTTGAACATCTCTTTCAGCCAGGTGTGGGCACTTTCAAAGGGGCCAAAGTCAAAATCTACATCACACAGGATGCTAGACCGGTCCATCACAAGGCCAGAGCTGTACCCTATGTGATGAGGGAAAAGATTGAATACGAACTAGACAGGCTTCTGCGGGAAGGCATTATATCACCTGTGGAATTTAGCGACTGGGCAAGTCCCATCGTCCCAGTCATGAAGCCTGATGGATCCGTACGAATCTGTGGGGATTACAAATCTACCATAAACAGAGTCTCCCTACAGGACCAGTACCCGCTGCCCAGAGCGGAGGACTTATTTGCCACATTGGCTGGAGGTAAACTTTTCTCAAAATTAGACCTCACATCTGCGTAAATGACGCAAGAATTGACCGAGAAATCCAAGCTACTCACCACCATCAACACACATCGAGGCCTTTTCATGTACAATCGATGCCCATTCGGCATCAGGTCGGCAGCTGCCATATTCCAGCGCAACATGGAGAGTCTGCTCAAGTCCATCCCGGGGACGGTTGTGTTTCAAGACGACATACTCATCACGGGCAGGGACACCGACTCCCATTTCCGTAATTTGGAGGAAGTACTAAAGCGGTAGGCCTACGAGTCAAGAAATCCAAGTGCCTGTTTCTCGCACCCGAGGTTGAATTTTTGGGCAGAAGGATTGCCGCTGATGGAATCCGTCAAAACAGAGTCCAAAACAGAAACAATTCGCCTGGCACCCAGGCCCCGGAATGTCTCAGAACTGCGCGTCTTTCTCGGGCTACTCAATTACTTTGGGAACTTTATGCAGAACTTAAGCACGCTGCTGGAGCCTCTCCATGGACTACTCAGGAAGGGGTGCGATTGGTTTTGGGGGGATGCCCAGGAACGTGCCTTCAATAAGGCACGCAACCTTCTGTGTTCCAACAGTGTTTTGACTTTCTTTGACCCAGGTAAAAAGCTAGTTCTCACATGCGATGCGTCAACGTATGGGGTCGGGTGCGTTTTGCAACATGTCAATAGTGCGGGCAAATTACAACCCATAGCTTATGCCTCCAGGTCACTTTCGCGGGCGGAGCGCGGGTACGGAATGGTAGAGAAGGAGGCGCTCGCGTGCGTGTACGGTGTCAAAAAGATGCACCAATACCTTTTCGGGGCCAAGTTCGCGTTAGAAACCGACCACAAGCCCCTCACGTCCCTCCTATCCGAGAGCAAGGCAATAAACGCCAATGCCTCGGCGCGAATTCAACAGTGGGCACTCATGCTGGCATCCTACGACTATACCATAAGGCACAGACCAGGCACAGATAACTGTGCCGACGAGCTCAGCAGGCTACCCCTGGCGACCACGGAAGGGTCTGACGAACAGGACTGTGAGATAGTCATGGCAATCAATGCCTTTGAGTTCACAGGTTTGCCCATGACGGCTCGCCAAATCAGAGCCTGGACAGCCAGCGACCCCACGTTATCCTTAGTAAAAAGATGTGTCCTAACCGGTGACTGGGCAGAGGCTCGCGATGCCTGCCTGCCCCGAGGAATTAAAACCCTTTCACAGGCGCATGCATGAGCTATCACTACAAGCAGACTGCCTGATGTGGGGCAGCCGAGTAGTCATGCCTCTGCGAGGCAGAGAGGCATTTGTCCGGGAGCTCCACCGCGAGCACCCGGGAATCGTTCTCATGAAGGCCATAGTCAGATCCCACGTCTGGTGGCCTGGTATTGACGTGGACCTGGAGCTCTGCGTCCGAAGGTGCACCATTTGTGCCCAACTCAGCAATGCCCCCAGGGAGGCTCCACTGAGCCCCTGGCCTACCAAACCATGGTCGCGGGTGCACGTAGACTATGCGGGCCCATTCATGGGCAAAATGTTCCTCGTAGTTGTAGATGCATTTTCAAAGTGGATCGAATGCATCATTTTAAACTCGAGCACAACCTCCACCACTGTGGAGAGCCTCGCAACCATGTTTGCAACGCACGGAATCCCTGACATATTGGTCAGTGACAATGGTCCGTGCTTCACCAGCGCAGAATTCCAAGACTTTATAATTGACCACGGCATAAATCACGTCAAGACGGCACCATTCAAGCCGGCCTCCAACGGCCAGGCGGAGAGAGCAGTGAAAATCATTAAACAAGGCATGCTTAAAATCCAAGGTCCCACACTGCAGGGTCGCCTGTCGCGACTCTGCTGGCATACAGATCTCGTCCGCTCTCATTGACTGGGAACCCCCCCGGGCAACTGTTGATGAAAAGGACTTTAAAAACAAGGCTCTCATTAATCCTCCCAGACATGCACGAAATCGTTGAGGCAAAGCGCCGTAAGCTGACTGAGTACCATGACAGAAATTCGAGGGGGAGGTGGAATGAGATAGGGGACAAAGTGTTTGTACTAAACTATGGCAGGGGTCCCAAATGGCTTGCAGGGACAGTAACAGGCAAGGAAGGAAACAGGCTACTGGTAGTACAAATGGACAATGGCAAAACCTGCCGGAGGCATGTAGACCAAGTCAAAAGCAGATTTACCAACAACTGCGGAACCAGAGGCAGACTACAATGTGGAACTCGCACCACACCTGGTGGACAGACAGAGGGAACAACCTGAGGAAAGGGCAATCCCAACAGACAGCCCAGGCGAGTCAACAACAATCACACCAATCGAAACAGACAGCCCAGGTGAGATACCAGCAACCACACCCAAAGAAAAACAGACACCAAGGCAAACAACTGAACCACAACTCAGATGCTCCACGCGAGAGCGTAGACCACCTGAGAGACTGAACCTATAAAGACCATAAGACCTTGGGGGAGGGTGATGTCATGTATCTTACATTATTATATATAACTGTATCCTAACATGCTATACATGACTGTATTAAGATATGACCTGTAACCACCAGCATACCTTACCACCAGGGGTGCACTTGCAAGAGACAGGTATATAAGGGCAGGTCTCAGGCAAGTGCAGCATTCCAGAGCTGTGAAATAAAGGTGCAGGTCCAGAGTGACCTTGACTTCACTACATGCCTCGTGTGAATCTGTACTGAGGGGACAGGACTTTACACTCTCTGTCTCTCTCTGTTTCTCTCTCTGTCTTTCTGTCTCTCTCTGTCTCTCTCTCTGTCTCTCACTGACTCATTGCCTCTCTGTTTGACTCCCTCTGTCTCTCTCTCTCTCTCTCTCTCTCTCTCTGTCTCTCTCTCTCTCTCTGTCTTTGTCTCTCTCTCTCTCTCTCTCTCTCTCTCTGTCTCTCTCTCTCTCTCTCTCTCTCTCTCTTTCTTTCTCAGCTTCTATCTCCATCTCCCCGTCTCTCTCTCTCTCTCTCTCTGTGTCTGTCATTCTCTGTCTCACTCTCTCTCGCAACATAGCAACAGCCCCTCAAGCCTGTTCCCCCATTCACTGAGATCAGGGCTGACCTGGGAACTAACTCCATATACCCGCCTTTGGCCCATATCCCTTAATACCTTTGGTTAACAGAAATCTATCAATCCCCGATTTATAATGAACAACTGATCTAGCACCAATTGCCGTTTGTGGAAGAGAGTTCCAAACTACTAGCACCCTGTGTGTGTAGAAGTGTTTCCTAATTTCACCCCTGAAAGGTCTGGCTCTAATGTTCAGACCCTGCCCCCTAGTCCTAGACTCCCCAACCAGCAGAAATAGATTCTCTCTATCTCCCCTATCTGTTCCCCTTCATATCCTGAAAACTTCCATCAGATCCCACCCTTAACCTTCTAAATCCCAGGGAATACAACCCTAGTTTGTGCAATCTCTCCTCGTAACTTAACCCTCGGAGTCCGGGTATCTTTCTGGTAAACCTACGCTGCACTCCCTCCAAGACCAATATACCCTCCCTAAGGTGTGGTGCCCCCAGAACTGCTCACAGTGCTCCAGGTGTGGGCTAACCAGGGCTTTGTACAGCTGCAGTATAACTTCTGTCCCCTTGTACTCGAGTCCTCCAGATATGAAGGGCAGCATCCCATTCGCCTTTGTGATTATTTTCTGTCATGTATGTACATGCTGTTTATAGCCACCAGGTGGTGTCATTGCTGGAGGCCACTGAGCAGTAGGCACACGGTGCTGCTCTGGTATAAAAGGCCGGCCGTTTTCTGAGTCAGGCACTTTGGGCCAAAATAAAGCAGAGCCAAGTTTGTACCTTGCTCAGTTAAACAGCACTCAGTTTGTACCTTTATTGCATACATAACATTTGGCGACGAGAATACAAGAACCTTTGTTTGCAAAATGAGCACGATTTGATTTTTAGAGCGATCCGTGGAGGGAGAAGATTGGGCAGACTTTGTGAGCTGTTTGAACCAGTACTTCGTGGCCAACCAAATGGAGGGGGTCGATGATGCAGATCGCCACCGGGCCGTGTTCCTCACTGTGTGCGGTTCAAAGATCTACAGTCCGATAAAGGATCTACTCGTGCCCAGTGATCCAACAGAGAAAACGCACGAGGAGTTGTGTCCATTGGTACAGGAGCACCTCAAGTTAGACAACAGCATCATCATCTCGAGATACAGGTTTTATACACACGTTCGATCGGAGGGCGGCGGAGTTTGTTGCCGACCTGAGACGTCCAGCGGGACCGTGCACGTTCGGGACCGTGTTGGCGGACATGCTGTGGGACTTCTTTGTTATCGCTATCGACCTCGAGGTGATCCTGCGCACACTTCTGGCGGTGGAGGAGTTGGATTTAAAAAGGGCCCCCCAGATCGCCCAATCACGTGTGACGACGGACAGGAGTCCAAAGCAAATAGCGGTGAAGAACCGAACCTCGGCAAGTACTGTAAATGTGATTAATTCGGTGTTCGGCAGAGCGGCACATGGCAGGGTCTATCCGGCTCCGTTCGCGAGACCTGTGGCTGCCCAAAGTCCGCCAGCGGGAATGTATCCGACTTCTCCGTGTTGGCGTTGTGGGGGAAATCACCGGCACCAGCAGGGCCGATTTAAGCAATGTAGTTACAAAGGCTGTCTGAGAGTGGGGCATCTCCAGCGCAAGTGTCCGCAGATGAGCAAGCGTGCTGCGACACACCACGTGGAGGATGGGAGTCAGACTAGCGCGGATCCGGATACACGATCCGAGATGCCAGAGGAGGAAGTGTATGGACTGTACTCCTTCATAACCAAGAGTAAAGCAATTTTGATTGATGTGAAGTTTAACGGGATACCGGTATTGATGGAACTGGACACGGGGACGAGTCAATCGATCATGAATGAGAGGGCATTTTATAAGCTGTGGGATACAAAGACTGTGAGGCCCAGGCTGAGCCCTGTTAACGCCAAGCTGTGCACGTACACCAACGAACTGATAAAGGTGATTGGCAGTGCAGAAATTAAAGTGTCATATAACGGTGCGGTTCACGAGTTACTGTTGTGGATTGTTCCAGGCAATGGTCCAATGCTGGTTGGAGAAAATCAGATGCGACTGGAACAAGATAAAGGCGTTGTCGGAGGAAGATACATGTGTCCAAGTATTGAGCAAGTTCCCCTCGCTGTTTGAACCAGGTATCGGCAACTTCACGGGAGCCAAGGTGCAGATCCACGTGGATTCAGATGCAAGACCCGCCCATCCTAAAGCTCGGGCAGTGCTGTATATGACGAGGGAGAAGGTCGAAATCGAACTGGACAGACCCCAGCGAGAAGGGACCATATCACCGGTCGAATTTAATGAATGGGCCAGCCCCATTGTTGCTGTGCTGAAAAGTGATGGCACAGTCAGAATCTGTGGAGACTACAAGGCTACGATCAACAGGGTTTCGAAACAGGATCAGTACCCGTTACCGAAGGCCGATGACTTGTTTGCGACGCGAGCTGGAGGGAAGTCATTCACAAAACTGGACTTGACGTCGGTGTATATGACGCAGGAGTTGGTCGAGACGTTGAAGAGATTTACGTGCATTAACACGCAAAAAGGACTGTTTATTTACCACAGGTGCCCTTTCGGAATTCGCTTGTCTGCAGCAATATTCCAGAGGAATATGGAAAGTCTACTGAAGTCCATTCCCAGAACCGTCGTGTTCCAAGATGACATCCTGATCCCCGGTCGTGACTCCAAGGAACATTTGAACAACCTGGAAGAGGTTCTACTGCGTTTGGACAGAGTGGGACTCAGACTGAAACGCTTGAAGTGTGTTTTCATGTCACCGGAGGTCGAATTCCTCGGGAGGAAAATCGCCGCTGATGGCATCAGACCGACTGACGTGAAAACCAAGGCCATCAAGAATGTACCCAAGCCGCAGAACGTGACGGAGCTGTGTTCGTTCCTGGGTCTACTCAACTACTTTGGTAACTTCCTACCTGGATTGAGCACCTTACTAGAACCACTGAACACACTGTTGAGAAAAGGTGACAACTGGGTCTGGGGCACATCGCAAGACAGAGCTTTCGAGAAAGCCACCAATCTGCTTTGCTCGAACAAGCTGCTGCTACATTGTGACCCATGTAAACATTTAGTTTTGGCCTGTGACGCATCGTCATATGGAATTGGTTGCGTGTTACAACAAGCCAATGAGTCGGGGAAACTTCAACCTGTCGCGTATGCATCCAAGAGTTTGTTTAAAGCAGAAAGAGCCGACAGGATGGTAGAAAAAGAAGCTTTAGCGTGTGTGTACGGTGTTAAAAAGATGCATCAATACCTGTCCGGTCTGAGGTTCGAATTAGAGACCGATCACAAGCCGCTCATTTCGTTGTTTTCCGAGAGCAAAGGTATCAATACCAACACTTCATCCCGCATCCAGAGGTGGGCGCTGACATTATCTGCCTATGATTAGGTCATTCGCCACAGACCTGGCACAGAGGATTGTGCCGATGCTTTGAGCCAGTTGCCGTTGCCCACACCGGAGGTGGAAACGCCACAACCGGCAGATTTAATGGATGCTTTTGAGAGTGAAGGAACGCCCTGTCACAGCTCAACAAGTTAAGACCTGGACCAGCCAGGACCCGATATTATCGGTGATAAAGGGTTGCATCCTCAAAGGGGATTGGTCTGCCATACCTAAGCAAATGTGCGAGGAGGCCAAACCGTACATTCGTCGCAAGGACGAACTGTCTATTCAAGCAGATTGCATATTGTGGGGCAATCGCGTTGTAATGCCTAAGAAAGTGAGAGAGAAGTTTGTGCATGAGTTACACAGCACATATCCTGGTATAGCGATGATGAAGGCCATCGCCAGGTCCCACGTATGGCGGCCAGGAATTGATTCTGAGCTGGAAGTATGCGAGCATCAGTGCAACACCTGCATGCAGCTCAGCCAAGCACCAGCGGAATCGTCACTGAGTCTGTGGTCGTGGCCATCCAAACCTTGGTCCAGGATCCATGTAGATTTTGCTGGTCCCTTCCTGGACAAGATGTTTTTAGTGGTGGTGCACGCTTATTCAAAGTGGATAGAATGCATAATCATGTCATCCAGCACGTCCACAGCAACCATAGAGAATCTCAATGTCATGTTCGCGACACATGGTCTGCCTGACATAGTGGTGAGCGACAATGGGTCGTGCTTTACCAGTCAGGAGTTTCAGGAGTTTGTGAAACTTAACGGCATAAAACATGTAAGGTCAGCGCCGTTCGAGCCTGCGTCCAACGGGCAAGCAGAACATGCAGTACAAATTATCAAGCAAAGCATGAGGAGAGTAACCCAAGGGTCACTGCAGACCCGCTTGTCCTGCGTACTGCTGAGTTACAGGACAAGACCCCCCACACTCTCAGGGGTCTCGCCTGCTGAACTCATGATGAAAAGAGGTCTCAAGACCAAGTTATCTCTGGTACACCCGGATTTAAATAATCATGTTGAATACAGAAGACAGAGTCAACAAGGGTACCCCGATCGGGCAACTGAGTCACGCGAGATTTCAGTGAATGATCCTGTATATGTGTTGAATTATGGTCAGGGTCCCAAATGGATCGCTGGTACGGTCATGGCCAAGGAGGGTAACAGAGTATTCGTTATTAAGCTCAAGAACGGGCAAACTTGCAGGAAACACATGGATCA
Source organism: Pristiophorus japonicus (assembly GCF_044704955.1). NCBI lineage: Eukaryota > Metazoa > Chordata > Chondrichthyes > Pristiophoridae > Pristiophorus > Pristiophorus japonicus. Next base: position 146,550 of record NW_027254504.1, read on the forward strand.
GACAAAGCGCAGGGACACACAGATGAGCCAGCAGTCTTCAGAGGACTCCAGGGTCATCAGTGAACCTGGAATTTCCATCACGGGCCTGTTGAACAAAAATGGAGTTGCAATTCCTGACACGGCCACTGCCACCCCCAACAAGTCAGTCATCCAGCCACCAGCCACAACAGACCCCGCACACTCACCCAAGGCCGGAATCGAACTGAGATGGTCAACCCGGGAGTGTAAAGCACTGGACCATCTCAACCTGTGAAAGACTGTGCTAAGATCTCAGAGGGGGGGGTGTTGTCATGTATGTACATGCTGCTTGTAGCCACCAGATGGCATCATTGCTGGAGGCCACTGAGTAGCACACACATTAATATGTCCTTACTGTACAGTATAAATGCACACGAGGCTCATACTTGAGAGAAGGTCACTCTGTGCCCTGTTACCTTTATTACCAAGACCTCAAGAGGCAGACGGTGGGTGGAGCTTCCCCTTTTATACCTGAAGGTCCAGGTTCAGAGTGTCTCCCACAAGTTCACCACCTAGTGGTCAGTGTTCTCACGGTGTACAACTTAGGTCAGTTTATACTTGGGTCACAATGATAGTTAAATACATGACATCACCTCCCGCCCAAAGTCTTATTGGGATCACAGGTTGAGTCTCTCTGGTGGTTTACGCTCCCTTGTAGAGCGCCTGAGTTGGGGCTCCGGTTGTTGGGCGCTGGCCTGAGTGTCTGCTGTTTGCGGTGCCTCAGGCCTGTCTGTACTGCCTACAGTGACTGGGCTCTCCTCCCTTTGGTTCCGGTGTTCGGTCACCTGTGGTGGAGTGAACCCTATATCGTGTTCTTCCTCTGCTTCTTCTATGGGGTTGCTGAACCTCCTTTTAGTTTGATCCACGTGTTTGCGGCAGTTTTGTCCATTGGTAAGTTTAACTACCAGAATCCTATTCCCCTCTTTGGCAACCACAGTGCCTGCGAGTCATTTGTGCCCTGCAGCGTAGTTGAGGACAAAGACAGGATCATTGACATCAATACATCACGCCCTCGCATTCCTGTCATGGTAGTCACATTGTGACTGGTGCCTGCTCTCAACAATTTCTTTCATGGTGGGGTGTTTCAGGGATAACCTGGTTTTGAGCGTCCTTTTCATTAGCAGGTCTTCGGGTGGAACCCCTGTGAGCGAGTGTGGTCGGGATCTGTAGGCCAACAGGAGGTGTGATATGCGGCTTTGTAGGGAGCCCCCTTGGATTCTGAGCATCCCCTGTTTGATTATCTGCACTGCTCGTTCTGCCTGGCCGTTTGTGGCCGGCTTGAACGGTGCCGTTCTAACATGGTTAATTCCATTGCCTGCCATGAAGTCCTGGAATTCAGTGCTTGTGAAGCACGGGCCATTGTCGCTGACCAAGACGTCCGGTAGACCATGGGTGGCGAACATTGCCCGTAGACTTTCTACTGTGGCAGAGGATGTGCTTGAATTTAAAATGTCACACTCGATCCATTTGGAGTAGGCGTCGACTACAACCAAAAACATTTTTTCCATGAAAGGAGCTGCGTAGTCCACATGGATGCGTGACCATGGCTTGGCGGGCTATGGCCAGGGGCTAAGGGGGGCTTCCCTGGGCGCGTTGCCCAGCTGGGCACACGTGTTGCATCTGCGAACACAAAGTTCCAGGTCTGCATCTATCCCTGGCCACCAAATGTGTGACCTGGCAATTGCCTTCATCGTGACAATGCCTGGGTGCTCATTGTGGAGTTCTCTGCCCCTCTGGGGCATGACTACTCGGTTTCCCCACAGTAGGCAATCGGCCTGAATCGAGAGTTCATCCTTGCGCCTATGAAACGGTTTAAATTCCTCAGGGCATGCCCCGTACGTGGCTGCCCAGTCCCCATTCAGGACACATTTCTTGACTAGAGACAATAGCGGGTCTCTATTTGTCCAGACTTTAATCTGACGGGCTGTCACAGGTGAGCCTTCGCTTTCGAAAGCTTCAACAGCCATGACCATCTCAGCAGCATGCTCGGTAGCCCCCTCAGTGGTGGCTAGTGGGAGCCTGCTGAGTGCATCGGCGCAGTTTTCGGTGCCCGGTCTGTGCCGAATTGTGTAGTCATAGGCAGCTAACGTGAGTGCCCACCTCTGTATGCGGGCCGATGCGTTTACATTTATGGCCTTGTTGTCGGCCAAAAGGGACGTTAGGGGTTTGTGATCTGTCTCCAGCTCAAATTTCCTACCAAACAGGTACTGGTGCATTTTTTTTACTGCATATACACAAGCGAGCGCCTCCTTTTCTACCATCCCGTAGCCCCTTTCTGCCTGGGACAGACTTCTGGAGGCATAAGCTACCGACTGTAACTGGCCATTGGCATTGACATGCTGCAACACACACCCGACCCCATAGGACGACGCATCATATATTAAAACTAGTTTCTTACACAGGTCATATAGCGTTAACAGATTGTTGGAACATAACAAATTGCGTGCTCTACTAAAAGCCCTTTTCTGGCTGTCCCCCCAGACCCATTCGCGACCTTTGCGTAGGAGCACGTGTAGCGGCTCTAGCAGCGTCCTCAATTTGGGAAGAAAGTTGCCAAAATAGTTCAGGAGCCCCAGGAACGAACGGAGCTCCGTCATGTTATGGGGTCTGGGTGCTCTCTGGATCGCTTCCGTCTTGGATGCTGTAGGTCTGATCCCGTCTGCTGCTACCCTCAGCCCCAGGAATTCTACCTCTGGAGCTAGGAAGACGCACTTGGCCTTTTTCAGTCGGAACCCAAACCCGGTCCAGTCTGCGTAGCACCTCCTCCAGGTTGTGGAGGTGTTCTTCAGTATCACAACCCGTGATGAGGATGTTGTCCTGAAAAACCACCGTCCCTGGAATCGACTTGAGGAGGCTTTCCATATTTCGTTGGAAGATCGCGGCGGCCGAGCGAATCCCAAACGGACATCTGTTGTACTCAAACAACCCCTTGTGTGTCGTGATGGTGGTCAGCTTCTTCGACTCACTCGCCAGCTCCTGGGTCATGTAAGCTGAGGTCAGGTCCAATTTCGAAAAAAGTTTGCCACCGGATAGCGTCGCAAAGAGGTCCTCCACTCTCGGTAGCGGGTACTGGTCTTGGAGTGACACTCGATTGATGGTGGCCTTGTAATCACCACATATCCTGACCGACCCACCTGCCTTGAGCACCGGCACAATCGGGCTCACCCAGTCACTGAATTCGACTGCCGAGATAATGCCTTCCCTCAGCAGGCGGTCCAATTCGCCTTCTATCTTTTCCCGCATCACGTACAGCACCGCTCTGGCCTTGTGGTGTACTAGTCTGGCGTCCAGGTTTATGTGAATCACTACCTTGGCCCCCATGAAAGTGCCAATGCCGGGTTGAAATAATGAGTCAAATTTGTCCAGGATCTGTGAGCATGATACTCGCTCCACAGAAGAAATTGCATTGACATCGCCCCATTTCCAGTTCATGACAGCAAGCCAACTCCTCCCCAATAGTGTGGGACTGTCCCCCAGGACAATCCAGAGTGGCAACCTGTTCTCTGAATCTTTGTGGGTCACGACTACCGTGGCGCTGCCTAGCACCGGAATGATCTCCTTTGTATATGTCCATCGCTGTGCGTCAATCGGCAATAATTTTGGCCTCCTGGCCTTGGACGCCCACAACTTGTCGAACTGTTTGATACCCATCAGGGACTGGCTGGCCCCCGTGTCTAGCTCCATTGATACTGGGATGCCATTGAGGAGCACTTTCATCATTATCGGTGGCGTCCTGGTGTATGAACTGTATACGTGCTCCACATGAACTCGCTGAACTTCAGCTTCCAGCGATTTCCCCCAGTGTCCATTTGGCCTCGTAGGGCTTACATCGGGCCCGTCCTCCTCGTACATCAACCTGGCTGCAGGCTCCCTGCACATACGCACCAAGTGACCACTGACGTTGCAGTTTCTGCAGGTATATTGCTGATACCTGCAAGCTCTGGCTGTGTGTTTGCCTCCACACCTCCAACGTGAGCCGTTGTTGGAAACAAAAGGTCCATTACCAGTCGATCGTCTCTGACTGTCTCTGTAACTGTCCTTAAGCGCACCATTAACAGGTGTTGATGGCCCCATTACTGGCCGCATTGTCCCTTGCGATGGCATGAATCACCGTTCAGCTAGCCATTGTCTCTGTTGAATTCCCCCTTTGGGTTCGACTACAAGCTCGGGTATGTCCGACTGCCCCTCTCTGCCTGGAGAATTGTGTGCCGCATTAACAATGTTGACTCCCTGGTCGTTTGCTGCATTTGAGCCAAGATTTTTGTCAAACATCATTCTGGTCTCTTCCTCCCCTGAGATAAATGTCTGGGCTATCAGAGCCGCTGTTTCCCAGGTCAAGTCTTTGGTCTCAATCAGTTTCCTGAAAACCCCAGCGTGCCCGATGTCTCGCAGCATCTCCGCTCTGCATGTATCTGGGAATTACATAGGCTCGCCAGTTGCCGGAGATCTGCCACGAAGTCTGGAACGCTTTGCCCTTCTCGCCACCGGTGTGTGTAAAACCGGTGTCTCGCCATGTGCATGCTGCTCGCCGGTTTAAGGTGTTCCCCGATCAACTTACTGAGCTCTTCGAACGTCTTGTCCGCCGGCTTCTCTGGCGCTAGAAGGTCCTTCATCAGGGAGTACGTCCTGGATCCACAAACCGTCAGGAGATGAGCTCTGCATTTGTCGGCTGAATCCTGTCCCAACCATTCCTTAGTGACAAAACTTTGCTGTCGTCTCTCAATAAAATCGTCCAATTATCACCAATACAGTACCTCTCTTCTGTGCTGCTAGTGGCCATGCTCGCTTGTTTTAAATCCCAGTTTCTCGTCGCCAATGAGATGCCCTTACTATACAGTATAAATGCACACAAGGCCCATACTTGAGAGAAGGTCACTCTGTGACCAGTTACCTTTATGACCAAGACCTCAAGAGGCAGACGGTGGGTGGAGCTTCCCCTTTTATACCGGAAAGTCCAGGTTAGGAGTGTCTCCCACAAGTTTGCCCCCCAGTGGTCAGTGTTCTCAGGGTGTACAACTTAGGTCAGTTTATACATGGGTTACAATGACAGTTGAATACATGACATACACGGTGCTGCTCTGGTATAAAAGGCCAGCCATTTTGTGAGTCAGGCACTTTGGGCCTAAATAAAGCAGAGCTAAGGTTGTACCTTGCTTAGTTAAAGAGTTTGAACCTTTATTGCATACATAACAATTTCATGTACCTGTGCATCACATTTTCTCTCTCTCTCTGTCTCTATCACGCTCTGTGTGTCTCTGTCTCTCTCTCTCTTT
>NW_027254504.1:156840-158088 GCF_044704955.1 Pristiophorus japonicus
CCCTCCGACAGTGCGGCACTCCCTCAGTACTGCCCCTCCGACAGTGCGGCGCTCTCTCAGTACTGCCCCTCCGACAGTGCAGCGCTCCCTCAGTACTGCCCCTCCGACAGTGCAGCGCTCCCTCAGTACTGCCCCTCCGACAGTGCAGCGCTCCCTCAGTACTGCCCCTCCGACAGTGCGGCGCTCCCTCAGTACTGTCCCTCCGACAGCGCGGCTCTCCCTCAGTACTGTCCCTCCGACAGTGCGGCGCTCTCTCAGTACTGTCCCTCCGACAGTGCAGAGCTCCCTCAGTACTGCCCCTCCGACAGTGCGGCACTCCCTCAGTACTGCCCCTCCGACACTCCCTCAGTACTGCCCCTCCGACAGTGCAGCGCTTCCTCAGTACTGTCCCTCCAACAGTGCGGCACTCCCTCAATACTGCCCCTCCGACAGTACGGCGCTCCCTCAGTACTGCCCCTCCGACAGTGCAGCACTTCCTCAGTACTGCCCCTCCGACAGTGCGGCGCTCCCTCAGCACTGCCCCTCCAACAGTGAGGCACTCCCTCAGTACTGCCCCTCCAACAGTGCAGTGCTCCCTCAGTACTGCCCCTCCGACAGTGCGGCGTTCCCTCAGTACTGCCCCTCCGACAGTGTGATACTCCCTCAGTACTGCCCCTCCGACAGTGCAGTGCTCCCTCAGTACTGCACGCCTAGATTTTTGTTGTGCTCAAGTCCCTGGAATGGGACTTGAACCCACAACCTTCTGACTCAGAGGCGAGAGTGCTCCCCACTGAACCACAGCTGACAATATGTGTTGAAGAAGGAAAGAGAGGTTTAGGGAGGGAGTTCCAGAGCTTGGGGCCCAGGCAACAGAAGGCACGGCCACCGATGGTGGAGCGATTATAATCAGGGATGGTCAGGAGGGCAGAATTAGAGGAGCGCAGACATCTCGGGGGATTGTGGGGCTGGAAGAGGTTACAGAGATAGGGAGGGGGCGAGGGCCATGGAGGGATTTGAAAACAAAGATGAGAATTTTGAAATCGAGGTGTTGCTTAACCGGGAGCCAATGTAGTTCAGCGAGCACAGGGGGTGATGGGTGAGTGGGACTTGGTGCGAGTTAGGACACGGGGCAGTGAGCACAGGGGGTGATGGGTGAGTGGGACTTGGTGCGAGTTAGGACACGGGTCAGCGAGCACAGGGGGTGATGGGTGAGTGGGACTTGGTGTGAGTTAGGACACGGGGCAGTGAGCACACGGGGTGATGGGTGAG